>NC_041383.1:533479503-533514122 GCF_002162155.2 Triticum dicoccoides | reverse complement strand
GACACACAAGTTGATCTACGGATCATTCCTTAGCCATGTGCGGTGCCCCCCTCCACCATATTCCACCTCGGTCATATCGTCGCGGAGTTTAGGCGAAGCCCTGCGCCGGTAGAGCATCATCATCGTCACCACGCTGTCGTGCTGACGGAACTCATCCCCGAAGCTTTGCTGGATCGGAGCCCGGGGATCGTCATCGAGCTGAACGTGTGCTGAACTCGGAGGTGCTGTACGTTCGGTACTTGGATCGGTCGGATCATGAGGACTACATCAACCGCGTTGTCATAACGCTTCCGCTTACGGTCTACGAGGGTACGTGGACAACACTCTTCCCTCTCGTTGCTATGTCATCACCATGATCTTGCGTGTGCGTAGGAATTTTTTTGAAATTACTACGTTCCCCAACAGTGGCATCCGAGCCTGGTTTTATGCGTAGATGTCATATGCACGAGTAGAACACAAGTGAGTTGTGGGCGGCACAAGTCATACTGCTTACCAGCATGTCATACTTTGGTTCGGCGGTATTGTGAGATGAAGCGGCCCAGACCGACATTACGTGTATGCTTACGTGAGACTGGTTTCACCGTTACGAGCACTCGTGCTTAAAGGTGGCTGGTGGGTGTCTGTCTCTCTCACTTTAGTTGAATCGAGTGTGGCTACGCCCGGTCCTTGCGAAGGTTAAAACAGCACTAACTTGATGAACTATCATTGTGGTTTTGATGCGTAGGTAAGAACGGTTCTTGCTAAGCCCGTAGCAGCCACGTAAAATTTGCAACAACAAAGTAGAGGACGTCTAACTTGTTTTTGCAGGGCATGTTGTGATGTGATATGGTCAAGACGTGATGCTATATTTTATTGTATGAGATGATCATGTTTTGTAACCGAAGTTATCGGCAACTGGCAGGAGCCATATGGTTCTCGCTTTATTGTATGAAATGCAAACGCCCTGTAATTGCTTTACTTTATCACTAAGCGGTAGCGATAGTCGTAGAAGCAATAGATGGCGTAAACGACAACGATGCTACGATGGAGATCAAGGTGTCGCGCCGGTGACGATGGTGATCACGACGGTGCTTCGAAGATGGAGATCACAAGCACAAGATGATGATGGCCATATCATATCACTTATATTGATTGCATGTGATGTTTATCCTTTATGCATCTTATCTTGCTTTGATTGACGGTAGCATTTTAAGATGATCTCTCACTAATTATCAAGAAGTGTTCTCCCTGAGTATGCACCGTTGCGAAAGTTCTTCGTGCTGAGACACCACGTGATGATCGGGTGTGATAGGCTCTACGTTCAAATACAACGGGTGCAAAACAGTTGCACACGCGGAATACTCGGGTTAGACTTGACGAGCCTAGCATATACAGATATGGCCTCGGAATACAGATACCGAAAGGTCGAACGTGAATCATATAGTAGATATGATCAACATAGTGATGTTCACCATTGAAACTTCTCCATCTCACGTGATGATCGGACATGGTTTAGTTGATTTGGATCACGTGATCACTTAGATGACTAGAGAGATGTCTGTCTAAGTGGGAGTTCCTAAATAATATGATTAATTAAACTTAAATTTATCATGAACTTAGTACCTGATAGTATTTTGCTTGTCTATGTTTGTTGTAGATAGATGGCTCGTGCTGTTGTTCCGTTGAATTTTAATGCGTTCCTTGACAAAGCAAAGTTGAAAGATGATGGTAGCAATTACACGGACTGGGTCCGTAACCTGAGGGTTATCCTCATTGCTGCACAGAAGAATTACGTCCTAGAAGCACCGCCGGGTGCCAGGCCTGCTGCAGATGCAACCGACGACGTTAAGAACGTCTGGGAGAGCAAAGCTGATGACTACTCGATAGTTCAGTGTGCCATGCTTTACGGCTTAGAACCGGGTCTTCAACGACGTTTTGAACGTCATGGAGCATATGAGATGTTCCAGGAGTTGAAGTTAATATTTCAAGCAAATGCCCAGATTGAGAGATATGAAGTCTCCAATAAGTTCTATAGCTGCAAGATGGAGGAGAATAGTTCTGTCAGTGAACACATACTCAAAATGTCTGGGTATAATAATCACTTGATTCAACTGGGAGTTAATCTTCCTGATGATAGTGTCATTGACAGAATTCTTCAATCACTGCCACCAAGCTACAAGAGCTTCGTGATGAACTATAATATGCAAGGGATGGACAAGACTATTCCCGAGCTCTTCGCAATGCTAAAAGCCGCGGAGGTAGAAATCAAGAAGGAGCATCAAGTGTTGATGGTTATCAAGACCACCGGTTTCAAGAAAAAGGGCAAAGGGAAGAAGAAGGGGAACTTCAAGAAGAACAACAAGCAAGTTGCTGCTCAAGAGAAGAAACCCAAGTCTGGACCTAAGCCTGAAACTGAGTGCTTCTACTGCAAGCAGACTGGACACTGGAAGCGGAACTGCCCCAAGTATTTGGCGGATAAGAAGGATGGCAAAGTAAACAAAGGTATGTGTGATATACATGTTATTGATGTGTACCTTACTAATGCTCGCAGTAGTACCTGGGTATTTGATAATGGTTCTGTTGCTAATATTTGCAACTCGAAACAGGGACTACGGATTAAGCGAAGATTGGCTAAGGACGAGGTGACGATGCGCGCGGGAAATGGTTCCAAAGTCGATGTGATCGCGGTCGGCACGCTACCTCTACATCTACCATCGGGATTAGTTTTAGACCGAAATAATTGTTATTTGGTGCCAGCATTGAGCATGAACATTATATCTGGATCTTGTTTGATGCGAGACGGTTATTCATTTAAATCAGAGAATAATGGTTGTTCTATTTATATGAGTAATATCTTTTATGGTCATGCACCCTTGAAGAGTGGTCTATTTTTATTGAATCTCGATAGTAGTGATACACATATTCATAGTGTTGAAACCAAAAGATGCAGAGTTGATAACGATACTGTAACTTATTTGTGGCACTGCCGTTTAGGTCATATCGGTGTAAAGCGCATGAAGAAACTCCATACTGATGGGCTTTTGGAATCACTTGATTATGAATCACTTGGTACTTGCGAACCGTGCCTCATGGGCAAGATGACTAAGATGCCGTTCTCCAGAACTATGGAGCGAGCAACTGATTTGTTGGAAATCATACATACTGATGTTTGTGGTCCAATGAATGTTGAGGCTCGTGGCGGGTATCGTTATTTTCTCACCTTCACATATGATTTGAGCAGATATGGGTATATCTACTTAATTAAACACAAGTCTGAAACATTTGAAAAGTTCAAAGAATTTCAGAGTGAAGTGGAAAATCATCATAACAAGAAAATTAAATTTCTACGATCTGATCATGGAGGAGAATATTTGAGTTACGAGTTTGGCCTACACTTGATACAATGCGGAATAGTTTCGCAACTCACGCCACCCGGAACACCACAACGAAATGGTGTGTCCGAACGTCGTAATCGTACTTTACTAGATATGGTGCGATCTATGATGTCTCTTACTTCTTTACCGCTATCGTTTTTTTGGTTATGCTTTAGAGACGGCCGCATTCACGTTGAATAGGGCACCATCAAAATCCGTTGAGACGACGCCTTATGAACTGTGGTTTGGCAAGAAACCAAAGTTGTCGTTTCTTAAAGTTTGGGGCTGCGATGCTTATGTGAAGAAACTTCAACCAGATAAGCTCGAACCCAAATCGGAGAAATGTGTCTTCATAGGATACCCAAAAGAGATTATTGGGTACACCTTGTATCACAGATCTGAGGGCAAGATTTTCGTTGCTAAAATCGGATCCTTTCTAGAGAAGGAGTTTCTCTCGAAAGAAGTGAGTGGGAGGAAAGTAGAACTTGATGAGGTAACTGTACCTGCTCCCTTATTGGAAAGTAGTTCATCACAAGAACCGGTTCCTGTGACAACTACACCAATTAGTGAGGAAGCTAATGATATTGATCATGAAACTTCAGATCAAGTTTCTACTGAACCTCGTAGGTCCACCAGAGTAAGATCCGCACCAGAGTGGTACGGTAATCCTATTCTGGAAGTCATGTTACTTGACCATGATGAACCTACGAACTATGAGGAAGCGATGATGAGCCCAGATTCCGCAAAATGGCTAGAGGCCATGAAATCTGAGATGGGATCCATGTATGAGAACAAAGTATGGACTTTGGTTGACTTGCCTGATGATCGGCAAGCCATTGAGAATAAATGGATCTTTAAGAAGAAGACTGACGCTGATGGTAATGTAACTGTCTATAAAGCTCGACTTGTTGCAAAAGGTTTTCGACAAGTTCAAGGGGTTGACTATGATGAGACTTTCTCACCCGTAGCGATGCTTAAGTCTGTCCGAATCATGTTAGCTATTGCTGCATTTCATGATTATGAAATTTGGCAAATGGATGTCAAAACTGCATTCTTGAATGGATTTCTGGAAGAAGAGTTGTATATGATGCAGCCAGAAGGTTTTGTTGATCCAAAAGGTGCTAACAAAGTGTGCAAGCTCCAGCGATCCATCTATGGACTGGTGCAAGCATCTCGGAGTTGGAATAAATGCTTTGATAGTGTGATCAAAGCATATGGTTTTATACAGACTTTTGGAGAAGCCTGTATTTACAAGAAAGTGAGTGGGAGCTCTGTAGCATTTCTGATATTATATGTAGATGACATATTATTAATTGGAAATGATATAGAATTTCTGGATAGCATAAAGGGATACTTGAATAAAAGTTTTTCAATGAAAGACCTCGGTGAAGCTGCTTACATATTGGGCATCAAGACTTATAGAGATAGATCAAGACGCTTAATAGGACTTTCACAAAGCACATACCTTGATAAAATTTTGAAAAAGTTCAAAATGGATCAGGCAAAGAAAGGGTTCTTGCCCGTGCTACAAGGTGTGAAGTTGAGTCAAACTCAATGCCCGACCACAGCAGAAGATAGAGAGAAAATGAAAGATGTTCCCTATGCTTCAGCCATAGGCTCTATCATGTATGCAATGCTGTGTACCAGACCTGACGTATGCTTAGCAATAGGCTTGGCAGGAAGGTACCAAAGTAATCCAGGAGTGGATCACTGGACAGCGGTCAAGAACATCCTGAAATACCTGAAAAGGACTAAGGATATGTTTCTCGTATATGGAGGTGACAAAGAGCTAGTCGTAAATGGTTACGTCCATGCAAGCTTTGACACTGATCCGGACGATTCTAAATCGCAAACCGGATACGTATTTTTATTAAATGATGGAGCTGTAAGTTGGTGTAGTTCTAAACAAAGCGTCGTGGCGGGATCTACATGTGAAGCGGAGTACATAGCTGCTTCGGAAGCAGCAAATGAAGGAGTCTGGATGAAGGAGTTCATTTCCGATCTAGGTGTCATACCTAGTGCACCGGGACCAATGAAGATCTTCTGTGACAATATTGGTGCAATTGCCTTGGCAAAGGAATCCAGATTTCACAAGAGGACCAAGCACATCAAGAGATGCTTCAATTCCATCCGGGACCAAGTCCAAGTGGGAGACATAGAAATTTGCAAGATACATACGGATCTGAATGTTGCAGACCCATTGACTAAGCCTCTCTCACGAGCAAAACATGATCAGCACCAAGACTCCATGGGTGTTAGAATCATTACTATGTAATCTAGATTATTGACTCTAGTGCAAGTGAGAGACTGAAGGAAATATGCCCTAGAGGCAATAATAAAGTTATTATTTATTTCCTCATATCATGATAAATGTTTATTATTCATGCTAGAATTGTATTAACTGGAAACATAATACATGTGTGAATACATAGACAAACACAACGTTACTAGTATGCCTCTACTTGACTAGCTTATTAATCAAAGATGGTTATGTTTCCTAACCATAGACATGTGTTGTCATTTTGATTAATGGGATCACATCATTAGGAGAATGATGTGATTGACATGACCCATTCCGTTAGCCTAGCACTTGATCGTTTAGTATATTGCTATTGCTTTCTTGATGACTTATACATGTTCCTGTAACTATGAGATTATGCAACTCCCGTTTACGGGAGGAACACTTTGGGTGCTACCAAACGTCACAACGTAACTGGGTGATTATAAAGGAGTACTACAGGTGTCTCCAAAGGTACATGTTGAGTTGGCGTATTTTGAGATTATGTTTTGTCACTCCGATTGTCGGAGAGGTATCTCTGGGCCCTCTCGGTAATGCACATCACTATAAGCCTTGCAAGAAATGTAGCTAATGAGTTAGTTACGGAATGATGCATTACGTAACGAGTAAAGAGACTTGCCGGTAACGAGATTGAACTAGGTATTGGATACCGACGATCGAATCTCGGGCAAGTAACATACCGATGACAAAGGGAACAACGTATGTTGTTATGTGGTTTGACCGATAAAGATCTTCGTAGAATATGAGGAACCAATATGGGCATCTAGGTTCCGCTATTGGTTATTGACCGAGAATAGTTCTAGGTCATGTCTACATAGTTCTCGAACCCATAGGGTCCGCACGCTTAACGTTACAATGACAGTTTTATTATGAGTTTATAAGTTTTGATGTACCGAAGTTTGTTCGGAGTCCCGGATGTGATCACGGACATGACGAGGAGTCTCGAAATGGTCTAGACATAAAGATTGATATATTGGACGACTATATTCGGACACCAGAAGTGTTCCGGACGTTTTCGGAGAAAATTGGAGTGCCGGAGGGTTACCAGAACCCCCCGGGAGAAGTAATGGGCCTTATGGGCCTTAGTTGAGAGGGAGAGGGGCGGCCAGGGTGGGCCGCGCGCCCCCTCCCCCTCTGGTCCGAATTGGACTAGGAGGGGGGGAGGGGCGGCGCCCCCTCTTTCCTTCTCCCCTTCCCCCTTCCTTTGCCCCTCCTAGTAGGAGTAGGAAAGGGGGAGTCCTACTCCTACTAGGAGGAGGACTCCTCCTCCTGGCGCGCCCTCTAGGGCCGGCCGGCCTCCCCCCTTGCTCCTTTATATACGGGGGCGGGGGGGGGCACCCTAGGACACACAAGTTGATCTACGGATTGTTCCTTAGCCGTGTGCGGTGCCCCCCTCCACCATATTCCACCTCGGTCATATTGTCGCGGAGTTTAGGCGAAGCCCTGCGCCGGTAGAGCATCATCATCGTCACCACGCCGTCGTGCTGATGGAACTCATCCCCGAAGCTTTGCTAGATCGGAGCCCGGGGATCGTCATCGAGCTGAACGTGTGCTGAACTCGGAGGTGCCATACGTTCGGTACTTGGATCGGTCGGATCGTGAAGACATACGACTACATCAACCACGTTGTCATAACGCTTCCGCTTACGGTCTACGAGGGTACGTGGACAACACTCTTCCCACTCGTTGCTATGTCATCACCATGATCTTTCGTGTGCGTAGGATTTTTTTTGAAATTACTACGTTCCCCAGCAGAAAGATACATCATCCAAACCTCAGAAAGTTCCTACTGGAGAGACTATGAAATTCACAATTGAGTCAGAGGATGATGCTGCTCAAGACAAGAAAAAGAAGAGAGCAAGAACCACAACTGCCAAGGTCCTTGGAAAGCCCTTTATGAGAAGAGATTCTGAAGAAGAGGAAGAGGATGCTGCACCAGCACCTAAGGCACCTAAGCTTATGGGTGATGCAATCAGACCAGTGGCTGCAACATCTAAGCCCAAGGATGCACCCAAAGCTGCCTCCAAGGCCAAGCAAGTTCCAAAGAGGAATACTAGGAGTATTCCAGCTGCTGAGAAGAACAAGGCCCCAGTGCCCAATGTTGCTGAAGAAGAAGATGAAGAAGGTCAAGTCTTAAGAAAGCTCAAGCCCAAGATACCAGACCACAGTGATGCCCATCCTGTGGCTGAGGACATGAGAATCAGGAAGGATTCAGGGCTGAGACTGTGGAGGATGGAAGATCCATATGCTTCAAGAAGAAGAACTGCTGTTGACTACAGGTTCCATACAAAGGAACAACATGACTTTTATGAAACAATTCTGTTGGACAAGAAGCCCATAGCTTGTGACATGAGGTGGGTCGACTGGACCTACATCAAGGACAATGAACAGCACTATCCTGGAGTGCAAGAAAGCTTTGTTGCTTGTGGAGTTGCTGATTATGTTGGACAGAAGTTCACCCACTGGAATGATGAGCTTATCATACAGTTCTACTCCACAGCACATTTTTACCCAGATGGTAGAATTGTTTGGATGTCTGAAGGTACAAGGTACCAATCCACTATTGAAGAATGGGCAAGTCTGATAAATGCCCCCAAAGAAAATGAGGATGACCTGTACATTTATGCAAAGAAGAAGATGGATCACAACTCAATGGCTCATATGTACAAGGAAATCCTAGACAAGGCAGTAGAGACTCACAAGTTTGGATCAATTCACTTTCTGCTGTCAGGGTTGCCAACCATCAATTGGATTCCGAGGCACACTTTGTTGCCCAAGTCTGGTGACCATAACATGATCAGAGGGCATGCCATCAACATGCTGCATGTGTTTGATGTGCCACAGAAGTTCAAAGTCATGAGCCTGATGATTGAAACAATCAAGAGGACTGCAGCAGATCAGAAGAGGAGCTGTGGATATGCACCTCAGATTCAGGAATTGATCAACTCAAAGATGGGCACAGGGAGATATCAGTTGGATAAGGAACACTTTCCACTTTATCCAGACTTTGAGGACAATGAGGTTGTCATGAATGAAAATGATCCACAATCAGTTCAAGCTCAGGAGAAGAAGGAGAAGGCAAAGAAGGAGAAGGCTGGCAAGATGCCAACTCAAGAGGAGGCATCTGAATATTTCTTGAAAACCAAACAGGAGCAGCTTGGTTACTCGATAGCATCAACACTGAGGATTGAGAAAGGACTGGCCACCCTCACTCAGAATCAGGAGAGACTTGAGAGAATCATGGAACTCAAATTCCATGACCTTGATGCAAAAGTAACTGAGATTCAGTCAGTTGTAGAGCAGCTGCAGGATGATATGTAGGAGAGGCAGGGCAAGACTACCAAATGTGTTTGCCAGAGTGCCCAGAGCCCAGAGGTCAGTTGCAGTGCCAGTGACAGACACTAGAGCAACAACTTCAGCACCAGCTACAGCACCTACAGTTCCAGTGCAACTGGCTCCAGCATCCACTCCAGCACCCTCTACTTCAACTGAAGCTTTCGTCCTTGGAGTTATCAGGACACCACCACCAGAAGATCAAGCCTAAGAGTTGATCTAGCACTATGCATTTTCTATGAACTTTTTGGTAACTTGTTGCCAAAGGGGGAGAAAAATGTATAGATCATAGGCTTCGAGAGAGAGAGAGAGTGTTGCTTTTATTCTCTCTTGCTTTATTTGGTGGTTTTTCAAACTTTGTTTGCTTTTGGTTGAGATACTATGCTTGTGAGACATTGATGATCATGTGTTTGATCATAAGCTACACTTATGCATGCTTGATATTATCCTATCTATCTTATGTGATCATTCACTATGCTTGGTGATGAGTGCATGTATTCAATGTTTATTATTTTGAGCGCTCCACCAAGATGTATGTGACATGGAAGAGTAACCCATGAGCCTAATTCATTGTGCATTTGCAGTCCAAAGAAAATCTTAAACTATGCACAAATTTAGGGGGAGCTCTTTCTTATCACATACTTCTCAAAGCGACGATGTTATTCAATTCTATTATCATTTGTCGAAGCTTTGATCTATATGTTGTCATCAATTACCAAAAAGGGGGAGATTGAAAGTGCAACTATCCCTAGGTGGTTTTGGTAATTCATAACAACATATAGCTCATTGAGCTAATGCTATTCCAAGATTATTATTTTAGGAAAGCTCAATGAATGGCATGGCATGGATGATGAAAGTGGATCCCTCAAAATACTAAGGACAAAGGATTGGCTCAAGCTCAAAAGCTCAAGACTCTTCATTTTATATTTTAGTGATCCAAGATCACATTGAGTCTATAGGAAAAGCCAATACTATCAAGGAGGGATGAGGTGTTGCTTAATGAGCCTCTTGCTTCATGTGCTTTGTGATATGCTCCAAAACCCTCAACTACTTTCCCAAATCCACAAATGACCTAAACCCAAAGCCAAAATCGGTCACACCGATTCTTTCTATCCGGCGCCACCGATTCCAAAAGTCATAGCCACTGCCACAAACCCTAAGCAAATCGGTCTTACCGATAGGGATCTCGGTCTCACCGAGATGGGGTTGTAATCTCTCTGTTTCCCTTTGTAACGTTTCAGTCTAACCGAAGTGAGCGATCGGTCCCACCGAGATTGCAATGTAAACTCTCTGTTTACTTTTTGTAACATTTAGGTCTCACCAAAAAGAGCAAATCGGTCCCACCGAGTTTATGTGACCAACTCTCTGGAAAGCTTATTACCAAATCGGTCTCACCGAGTTTGTGTAATCGGTCTCACCGAGATTACGTTATGCCCTAACCCTAACCGAATCGGTCTCACCGAGATGCATGTCAGTCCCACCGAAAATCACTAACGGTCACTAGGTTTACTAAATCGGTCCGACCGAGTTTAACGATTCGGTCCCACCGAGTTTGCTAAATTGTGTGTAACGGTTAGATTTTGTGTGGAGGCTATATATACCCCTCCACCTCCTCTTCATTCGTGGAGAGAGCCATCAAAACGAACCTACACTTCCAACTTACCATTTCTGAGAGAGAACTACCTACTCATGTGTTGATGCCAAGATATTCCATTCCTACCATATGAATCTTGATCTCTAGCCTTCCCCAAGTTGCTTTCCACTCAAATCTTCTTTCCACCAGATCCAAAACCTATGAGAGAGAGTTGAGTGTTGGGGAGACTATCATTTGAAGCACAAGAGCAAGGAGTTCATCATCAATGCACCATTTGTTACTTCTTGGAGAGTGGTGTCTCCTAGATTGGCTAGGTGTCACTTGGGAGCCTCCGACAAGATTGTGGAGTTGAACCAAGGAGTTTGTAAGGGCAAGGAGATCGCCTAGTTCGTGAAGATCTACCGCTAGTGAGGCAAGTCCTTCGTGGGCGATGGCCATGGTGGGATAGACAAGGTTGCTACTTCGTGGACCCTTCGTGGGTGGAGCCCTCCGTGGACTCGCACAACCGTTACCCTTCATGGGTTGAAGTCTCCATCAACGTGGATGTACGATAGCACCACCTATCGGAACCACGCCAAAAACATCCGTGTCTCCAATTGCATTTGAATCCTCCAAACCCTTCCCTTTACTTTCTTGCAAGTTGCATGTTTTAATTTCCGCTGCCTATATACTCTTTGCATGCTTGCTTGAATTGTGTGATGATTGCTTGACTTGTCCTAAAGTAGCTAAAATCTGCCAAACTCTAAAATTGGGAAAAGGTTAAGTTTTTATTGGTCAAGTAGTCTAATCACCCCCCCTCTAGACATACTTCAAGGTCCTACATTGATATATGAAAATTGATCAGAAAAATCCAATCTTTCTATCTCTACTAGTTTCATGTATGTTAGAGCAACCTAACCTTGCTGTATAGATGAAACAAGATCACTTATATGAGTTCCTATTCTGGGTTTGCATTCGAATCTTTGATTCAAATGAACTCAAACCATCCTGTTCTTAGCTGCATTAGCTCAACACACTCATTTTGCCATGTCATGATCATGCATCATGTTGTGCATTGCATTGATTGTATTTCTTCTCTGTTGCCGCTATTTGTCCCCTCTCGATAGACGATGTTCCGACATTGTAATTGTTGACACTGATGAAGACTCAATGCTATCTTCAGAAGTGCCAGGCAAGCAAAACCCCCTTGTTCATTCTGATACAATCCCACTCTCTCGCTCCTGCTCTCTTTTACTGCATTAGGACAACAATGATTCATCTGTTACTTGCTATGGTAGTTGAACCCATTTATCCTCTGCATGACCTGTCATTGCCATAGTAAATAGATGAAACCCACTAGCATGAGTTGGAGTCGTTTGAGCCCTGATGTGCCTACTCATTCATGTTTGTTTGTCATGCCTGCTATGCTTAGAGTTGTGTCAGGTCTGATTCATCGGGGATGAATTGGAGCGGTGATGAACATGTCCTACTGTGTGTGAGCTAAGTGTGTGAACACGTTTTGGTAAAGGTAGCGGTGAGAGGCCATGTAGGAGTACATGGTGGGTTTTCTCATTGAAGCCATCCTCAGGAACTGAGTTCTGTGTTTGTGATCCATGAAACAGTTACTACCACGCATTGGGCCCGAAACCAATGGACCCTCTTGGCTTCATAATGACCCTTGTCCTCTGTCCAGGAGTTGCAAGTAGTTTCTGGTGTTTGTAGTATGCTGGAGGCCATGCACAACGCTGACCCGAGGGGTGGGCTGTGATGCGGTAGGCACGTGGCACGGTGTACCGGGCGGCCGTTTGGTGTCTCGGGTACCCTGCACACATTGTTTGGGGCCGTATGTGGAAACTTCGGCCAGACTCCCTGCGGATGGAACCTGAATAGGCGATAAACCTGGACTAGAGACTTGAGTGTTTAGGTAGGCCGTGGCCGACACCCTCGTTGGGCTTCCGCTTGAAGGTTGCCGAGTACATGTCGTGTAAACGGCGGTAAGTGGTGAGAGCGTGTGTGAAGAAGGACACCCCTGCAGGGTTAACATCATCTATTCGAATAGCCATGTCCGCGGTGAAGGACTTCTGGGTTGCCTATACAATTCATAGACAAGTGAAAGTGGATACTCTAAAATACGCAAGATAAGCGTGAGTGCTATGGATGGCGTTCTCGGAGGGAGACGGGAGCAGATCCATTATGGTGTATTGGTTGGTGAATATGTGGACTTGTGTACGCCACGTCAATAGAGTTACATTGCAGTTGTAGTTCAGGATAGCCATCGAGTCAAAGCTGGCTTGCTGCAGTTAAACCCCACCATCCCCTTTGTTGATAATGATGCATATGTAGTTAGTTCTGATGTAAGTCTTGCTAGGTACATTTGTACTCACGTTTGCCTATTTTATGTTTTTGCAGAGAGACTTCAGTCTCACTAGTAGTTCCGCGTGGACATTGACGTTTAGCTTGTTACCTCAGCTACGATCTTGTGCCCTCGGCAGGATCTGGTAGATAGTCAGGCTTCTCAGCCTTTTCCATTTGTAGATGTCTATACTCAGACATGTAAAGCTTCCGCATGTGCTTTGGCTTGTATGCTCTGATGCTGGGTCGAGAGACCCATGTTGTAATATCTCACTCCTCGGAGCCTATTGAATAAAATACTTGAGTTGTAGAGTCATGTTGTGATGCCATATTGTATTTGCACATATCGAGCATATTGTGTGTATGTTATTGAAATGCTTGGTATGTGTGGGATCTGACTATCTAGTTGTTTATCCTTGGTAGCCTCTCTTACAGGGAAATGTCTCCTAGTGCTTCCACTGAGCCTTGGTAGCTTGCTACTGCTCCGGAACACTTAGGCTGGCCGGCATGTGTCCTTCTTCGTTCCTTTGTCTGTCCCTTCGGGGAAATGTCACATGGTGTCTACCAGAGTCCTGTTAGCCTGCTACAGCCCGGTTTACCAGAGTCCTCCTAGCCCAGTTGCTACAGTCCGAATTCACTCGCTGATGACTGACACGTTCGTTGCTGGGTCATGTATGCCTGTCCCTGTAAGTTAGTGCCACTTTGGGTTCACGACTAGCCATGTCAGCCCGGGCTCCTTGTCATATGGATGCTAGCGACACTATCATATACGTGTGCCAAAAGGCGCCAATAGTCCCGGGCCTGGTAAGGCGACACCCATGGGAATACCGTGCGTGAGGCCGCAAAGTGATATGAGGTGTTACATGCTAGATCTATGTGACATTGAGTCGGGGTCCTGACAGCTTTGGTATCAGAGCCTGACTGCTTGTAGGATTACCAAGCCAAGCTGGTCGAAGTGGAGTCTAGAAATTCTTTAGTTATATAAGGGAATTGATTGTGGGATGGAACGTAAGGCTCTTTTTACTCCTTAGACCTTATGCCCTCTGATCTGAGTCATCTTATCTTTCCTACGGGGTTAAGAAACTAGGATTTCCCTTCTTTCTATCAGGATCACGTGTTACTAATCCGTAGACTTATAGGATTGATGGATTTAAGCCTCTATTCAATTCCTACTACCTCTGTATGTTGACAGTTGGTCTAGAAACCTTGATATTGTGATGTTGAGTGGCTATGCCACCATTTTGCAGAATGTCTTAAATTCTTTTGAGCATTTACAGCCGTTATGCTGTCCGAATCATCCCAGGTTTCTAAATAGTCTGGTGCATTTGCAAATTCCTTTTTATCGTTCTGAAGATCCTTTGTGCCAGATCAACCACACTAACTAGTGTGTTGAGGTATTTCATTGCCTCAGCATTTATGTTGGAGCTATTATTATGACCCTAGGTGTCTAGAGTATCACCTAGTAATTTAGCCATGCTTTGTGTTCCCAGTGTGATGATTCTGGCCATCATTCTCGAAAGCATCCTGTGATGCCACTTAGTATGTAGGTATTCTATTCCCGGGTTCTTGAACCCGAGATTCACCCCACTTACCTCATGTGATAGTGTTTGCTCGTTCCTTTAGGATATTACCAACCTTTGCATTAGTCCTCGAGGTTCGTGGTATATCCTTCTTCCAAATACCATGAACCGCTCATGGCAGAAGTTCCTCGTTGATTGAAAGATCACAATCAGAGTGCTCCTGATGAGTTCTCGATTCTATATTGTGACTCTTCCAGTTCTACCTTTCTGCATGGGTTATCCGGAATAAATATGTTGAACTTGTTCGACATGCTAGTCCATGCATCCACAACTCAGAAAATCATATGCTCCATTGAGTTGTCCCTCTTTAGTTGTATTCCGACCCTCGTCTATCAATTGATAGTCAAGAGTATGCGTGCATTCGTTCATCGATACCTATTACTCTTGTGGTCCGTCAAGCCATTCTATTCCGGAATGACTAGGAGAAACAAACTCCAGTACCTCATCCATATCCAGGATTGGGTCAAAGTAGTTGTGTTCCGCAGATCAAATACTAATCATACTAATCCAGTTTTTGTTCTGTTCTACCTTGAAGTATTACCCACTTTATGTCAGGAATGTCATGAGAACTGCATCCTCTCTTATGAATTCTTGACGAAGTGATAGTTCTCGCCATCATTATTCATTCCTCGGTTCCGTGTTGTTGCAACCGGAATGCCGACAAGTGAATTGTGATGTGTGAAATCTATACTCCTAGCAACTCCGTTGCTTGGTAGTTAAATGGACAACAACCTCATTCTTAGCGTGTTGATTATTGAATCATCACCCTAAGGTTGATCGTGCTACCTAGTCCTTATTTCCGGTGCACTCTTCGATCAATGAGTTAGGATTATGTCAATCCCTTGCTCTTTTGATCATATCGTCTTGCCCTAAAAAGCAAGATTGTTCCCAAGCTTAGTAACATATCGATGGTTCATGATTTTCCAAATATCTTCTCGGAAGTATAACCTAGTCGTCACCTGACCGCTATGTTGAGTTCGTGACCAAGTTGGTTTTCGAAACCACCCTTTCTCCAAGAATCCGTGTGGGATACCCCGAGCTAGTTGGTTAAGCTAAACAACAACTTGGAGAGTTGGAAGATAAAAGCTTGCTGACTTAGTTCATTTTAAGGGATATCTTTGTGTGTGTGTATCTTGAAGAAAGATGATATCTTCATTGATTGGTCTGTGTGATCAGTTGTTATCTATTATCTTAACCAATCTTTGATTTGAGCATGGGCTATTGCCAAGTCAAATCAGAACCAATGATATTCGTAATGTTGTCTTACTCGTGGTTGTTCCTCGAGCATACACCATTACATCTTTTGGGTCTGACCAATGCTATCACCTTGTTCACATAATTATGGAATTCCACTTATATGGAAACCTGGATGAATTGTTGTTGAGCCCATCGACAACATTTCTATCTTCTCCATGATTCGTGTTGAACATACAATTAGTGTTGGAAACTTTGTGAGCAATGCTTTCGTGATCCGTTCATGAAGCATATGCTTGGATGAAAGAAGTGACTTCCTCTAATTCATGTGCATTTGATGCAAGTCGCCGCCATGAATTCGAGAAAGCATGTTTTTACCTCCTTTGGAATCATCCCAAGTCAGTTCTGCATGTGCGAAGTATTTTGTGGCCTGTTAGACTGATCATCTACATTCCATATGATTTCCGTAGAACACTAAGCCACTGATTGACTTGTTCAAGGGAAAGGGGTTGTTGTGCTATCAGAGGACATGCACAAGATTCCGATATCGTCAATGATGGTTCCCTACCAGAACTCGGTAGTGTTCTATTGTAAGACTACCATGTGATCATGCTTGTCTGGGACAGCGTGCTCACATGGGTGTAGTAGAACCAGCTCATTTTTGGAGCTTACTACCGTAGTTCATTAGCCGAGAATCTCGCAATGTCATCTCGTCGATTTGTGTTGCAAACTTTCATTTTTCTTTCTAGACTCGATGAGTCTGGATTATTCTGACACCAACTAGATTTGAATCTCAGGCAGATATGATGGTTGGAACGTTTCCTAAGAACTATAATATTGGTCTTTCTGTAACAAGGTAAAGTGGATGTCATGGTCAACACATCCAGCTGGAAGACCTATTATTGTAGTATCTTGCTTGAGGAAGTTGGCCACCTCCCCATAAGGATTTCGTAGGATTTACTCCCTAGTTGTCCCTTATGGATTTTTGTGTTCCGTAGTCCGACTTGTTACTTGATGTTCTAGATACCAAACCATATCAATAAATGGGTTACGCTAGCACATGAAGGAGAACATTAGAAGCGGAGTGCTAAATGTTTCTCGATCGATCATCCAGATTTTGTTTCCTTGGCTTTGCTAAGGTGAAATCTGAGAAGGTGTTATCTTCCTTTGCATCTGCATTGTCCATCGCTGTTCATCATGGTAGTATGTTGTGTTGCCAGGATCCTTGACACAGGTGTTGGTAAAACCTTGATGAATATGGAAATGCTCAAGTTCTTGAGAGCACGCACAAGCACTAGGTGTTATCACCGGCACTAACTGGGATTGCTCTCAGTTTCCTCGGTTATGCTATAACTTTCAAACAGTGGACTCACTCTCTACTGCCGAGCTTCTTCCTAATTACTAGAATCATTCCCAGCATTTGTATTTTGCTCCCAGCTTGCACCGCCCTTGTGCCACCCTACCATGGACTACCCTTCTCAGTAATTACTGATCAGGATCATTTTCAAAAGTGGTCCTATCATGGGTTCCATCCATTTCCGGTGATAAGCAAAATCACCCCTTGTGTTGTCTTCAACAAGGTAATCCACATCGTCCATTCTAGTCTGGGTATGCCATCCCTTCGTACTCCACCAAATGATTGTTGGTGAATTGCCTTAGGCTAGTTTAGAGAGTTTCGATGATCCATGTGTCAAAAGTAATTCTTTTTCCCACTTAAGAGATGTCCTTACGTCTCACCTCAAAAGTTGGTCTTGAGTGCTCAATCCTCGAGAAGATCGATTCCGTAGAGTTTCCTTCTGTCTTCGTCATGTTGGATGAAGATCTCGAAAGCAAAGACGTCAAGATCAATTTGAGTCAACAAATCAACAACCTCGAGAAGGCAGTTGGATCATGAAGTTTGTGATATTAGTGTCCCCTTTGTCTTCTTACCTCTCATCTTGAATCTCGGGACGAGATTCTTGTTTAGTGGGGGTGAGTTGTCACATCCCTGGTTCTAGTAATGCTTAGTGTTAGCTCTTGGTGATGTATCATGTTTACTATTTCACAGAAAATTGAAATGGGGATGACAGAAACCCCCAGCACCACCTAACTCAACTAGGGTTACCAAAATATTTTCAATAAACCCAAAATGTCCCTAAGAAAAGTTCATGATTTCTGGTTAAGGTGAAAACCTCTGCCAAAAATGATGATTATATTTTTAGGTCATTTCTGGATTTTTGAATTAACTCATATTGTATTTGAATTGGGGCATTTAAATCCTATAAAATGTTTTAAATGCTCTAATAATTCTGAAACTAGTCGAGGGCTATTAAGAATAATTTCAACAATGACCACAAATATTTTCAGGAGTTTTAAAAAATGGTTTAGTATTTTTACTAAATCAAAACAATTACAAAAAATAGAAAAGAGAAAGAGTTACCTGGTTTTACCTGTGCAGCCCACCAGAGTCGGCCCAGCACTATAGAGAGCCCAGCCCACCACTCCACCGCGTCGTCTTCCTCCTGCCAGTAGGAGCAGCTCACTATCATGCACGCTCGCCCCTGGCGACCTCCTGCTTCCTCCTCGGGCCTTCTAGCGACGACACGGAGATGCCCCGTGGCCCCTTGCTCCTCTCCCTCACTCTCTGCTCTCTCCCTCGCCCTCTAGTCCTTTCCCCGAGCTCATCGAACGCACCCGAGGCCGCCGATGAGCACCGCCGCAGCCATAGCCATCCTCGTGCCTCTCCGTGCTGACCCTGCCATCTGCCTCGACACCGTGAAGTTTTCCCCTCAACAAGCGCAAGCCCGGACGCCCTGCAACACCGACACCACCGTCGTCTTCCTCCTCGGGCTCCGACCACCACTGCCGTTGATTTGCCGCACGGAGGATGCCCCCGAGCCCGCCGAGCTTCTCTCCGACCTCGCAGTGAGCTCCTGATCCGAACCCCTCTCTTTTTCCTCGCATTTGCGAGCTCCAGGACGCATCTCCGCCATGGACGAGAGCTCGGCTCCACCGCGCATGTCATCACTGCCGCTTGTGTCCGAGCCCACCCTCATGCTCAGCAAGCCCCCAGGAGCCGAACGGACCCACTCACCTATCTTGTCGTGCCTCGTAGCACCGTCTCAAAGCACCTCCGAGCTCCGGCCGCCGCCCGGCTCGTCGCCGCCGCAGTTACACGCCGCCCCGGCTCCTTCCGCTTGCACCCCTAGATGCGGGCAAG
Organism: Triticum dicoccoides; assembly: GCF_002162155.2. Taxonomy (NCBI): domain Eukaryota; kingdom Viridiplantae; phylum Streptophyta; class Magnoliopsida; order Poales; family Poaceae; genus Triticum; species Triticum dicoccoides. The sequence goes on along the minus strand of NC_041383.1, from coordinate 533,495,239 downwards.
CGAGGGCTCCCTCCTGGTGCCCTCAGCGCACTCAGCCGCTGCCCCTAGCACCACCCCGCCGAGCCACCGCCGCACTGGATGGTTGTCGGCAGCCTAACTCCGGCCATGACGACGTGGCACGTCATTAGGGGCTAATCACCATGCTTTAAAACCCCCAGGGGTTAATGACAGCCGGGCTCCACACCTTAATTAACCAGAGGGTTATTTCCCTCTTTAACTTAAGCTAATGCCCGTGGGCCCACCTGTCAGTTTGACCTTGGCACCTCAGCGTTGACCTGGCCCCACTGGTCAGCCTCTACTGCGACGCTGTTAGACTGACATGCAGGACCCACAGGTCAGGTTTGACCTGGGTCAGCACAGTTGACCTGCTGACATCACACTGACGCTATGCTGATGCAGTAAAGCTTTTCTGGCATTTTAAATAAATCAGAAATGATTTATTTATTTCAGGAAATAACTAAAACTTCTAAAATTCATATAAGTTCAACCGTAACTCAGAATGAAATAATTGATATATGAAAATTGATCAGAAAAATCCAATCTTTCCATCTGTACTGGTTTCATGCATGTTAGAGCAACCTAACCTTGCTGTCTAGATGAAACAAGATAATGCACTTATATGAGTTCCTATTCTGGGTTTGCATTTGAATCTTTGATTCAAATGAACTCAAACCATCCTGTTCTTAGCTGCATTAGCTCAACACACTCATTTTGCCATGTCATGATAATGCATCATATTGTGCATTGCATTGATTGTATTTCTTCTCTGTTGCCGGTATTTGTCCCCTCTCGGCAGACGATGTTCCGACGTTGTAATCATTGACACTGATGAAGACTCAATGCTATCTTCAGAAATGCCAGGCAAGCAAAACCCCCTTGTTCATTCTGATACAATCCCACTCTCTCGCACCTGTTCTCTTTTACTGCATTAGGACAACAACGATTCATCTGTTACTTGCTGCGGTAGTTGAACCCCTTTATCCTCTGCATGACCTGTCATTGCCACAGTAAATAGATGAAACCCACTAGCATGAGTAGGAGTCGTTTGAGCCCCGATGTGCCTACTCATTCATGTTTGTTTGTCATGCCTGCTATGCTTAGAGTTGTGTCAGGTCTGATTCATCAGGGATGAATTGGAGCGGTGATGAACATGTCCTACTGTGTGTGAGCTAAGTGTGTGAACACGTTTTGGTAAAGGTAGTGGTGAGAGGCCATGTAGGAGTACATGGTGGGTTGTCTCATTGAAGCCGTCCTCAGGAACTGAGTTTTGTGTTTGTGATCCATGAAACAGTTACTACCATGCATTGGGCCCGAAACCAATGGACCCTCTCGGCTTCTTAATCACCCTTGTCCTATGTCTAGGAGTTGCGAGTAGTTTCTGGTGTTTGTAGTATGCTGGAGGCCATGCACAATGCTGACCCGTGGGGTGGGCTGTGATGCGGTAGGCACGTGGCACGGTGTACCGGGCGCCCATTTGGTGTCTCGGGAACCCTGCACACATCGTTCGGGGCCGTGGAAACTTCGGCCAGACTCCCTGCGGATGGAACCTTAATAGGTGATAAACCTGGACTAGAGACTTGAGTGTTTAGGTAGGCTGTGGCCGACACCCTCGTTGGGCTTCCGCTTGAAGGTTGTCGAGTACATGTCGTGTAAACAGCGGCAAGTGGTGAGAGCATGTGTGAAGAAGTACACCCCTGCAAGGTTAACATCATCTATTCAAATAGCCATGTCTGTAGTAAAGGACTTATGGGTTGCCTATACAGTTCATAGATAAGTGAAAGTGGATACTCTAAAATACACAAGATAAGCGTCAGTGCTATGGATGGCGTTCTCGTAGGGAGACGGGAGCGGATCCATAGTGGTGTATTGGTTGGTGAATATGTGGACTCGTGTACGCCACCTCAAGAGAGTTACATTGCAGTCGTAGTTCAGGATAGCCACCGAGTCAAAGCTGGCTTGCTGCAGTTAAACCCCACCATCCCCTTTGTTGATAATGGTGCATATGTAGTTAGTTCTGATGTAAGTCTTGCTGGGTACATTTGTACTCACATTTGCCTATTTTATGTTTTTGCAGAGAGACTTCAGTCTCACTAGTAGTTCTGTGTGGACATCGACGTTTAGCTTGTTACCACAGCTACGATCTTGTGCCCTCGGCAGGATCTGGTAGATAGTCAGGCTTCTCAGCCTTTTTCATTGGTAGATGTCTGTACTCAGACATGTTAAGCTTCTGCATGTGCTTTGGCTTGTATGCTCTGATGCTGGGTCAAGAGACCCATGTTGTAATATCTCGCTCCTCGGAGCCTATTGAATAAAATACTTGAGTTGTAGAGTCACGTTGTATTTGCACATATCGAGCATATTGTGTGTATGTTATTGAAATGCTTGGTATGTGTGGGATCTGACTATCTAGTTGTTTATCCTTGGTAGCCTCTCTTACCGGGAAATGTCTCCTAGTGCTTCCACTAAGCCTTGGTAGCTTGCTACTGCTCCGAAACACTTAGGCTGGCCGGCATGTGTCCTTCTTCGTTCCTGTGTCTGTCCCTTCGAGGAAATGTCACATGGTGTCTACCGGAGTCCTGTTAGCCTGCTACAGCCCGATTTACCAAAGTCCTGCTAGCCCAGTTGCTACAGCCCGGATTCACACGCTGATGACCGACACGTTCGTTGCTGGGTCATGTATGCCTGTCCCTGTAAGTTAGTGCCACTTTGGGTTCACGACTAGCCATGTCAGCCCGGGCTCCTTGTCATATGGATGCTAGCGACACTATCATATACGTGTGCCAAAAGGCGCAAACGGCCCCGGGCCTGGTAAGGCGACACCCATGGGAATACCGTGCATGAGGCCGCAAAGTGATATGAGGTATTACATGCTAGATCGGTGTGACATTGAGTCGGGGTCCTGACACATAACCTCCAGAACAGGATTACCGTACCACTCTGGTGCGGATCTTACTCTGGTTGACCTATGAGGTTCAGTAGAAGTTTCATGATCATCATCATTAACTTCCTCACTAATTGGTGTAGACGTCACAAGAACCGGTTTCTGTGATGAACTATTTTCCAATAAGGGAGCATGTACTGTTACCTCATCAAGTTCTACTTTCCTCCCCAAGGGAGTCTTGGATTAGGGGGTGTCCGGATAGCCGGACTATCATCGGCCGGACTATCATCATCGACCGGACTCCAAGACTATGAAGATACAAGATTGAAGACTTCGTCCCGTGTCCGGATGGGACTTTCCTTGGCGTGGAAGGCAAGCTTGGCGATACGGATATGTAGATCTCCTACCATTGTAACCGACTCTATGTAACCCTAGCCCTCTCCGGTGTCTATATAAACCGGATGGCTCTAGTCCGTAGGACAACAAACAACAATCATACCATAGGCTAGCTTCTAGGGTTTAGCGTCCTTGATCTCGTGGTAGATCCACTCTTGTAAACATCCACAATATCAATATCAATCAAGCAGGACGTAGGGTTTTACCTCCATCAAGAGGGCCCGAACCTGGGTAAAACATCGTGTCCCTTGTCTCTTGTTACCATCCGCCTAGATGCACAGTTCAGGACCCCCTACCCGAGATCCGCCGGTTTTGACACCGACATTGGTGCTTTCATTGAGAGTTCCTCTGTATCATCACTGATAGGCTTGATGGCCTCTTCAATCAACAACGACGCAGTCCTGGGTGAGAGTTTTCTCCCCGGACAGATCTTCATATTCGGCGGCTTCGTACTGCGGGCCGACTTACTCGGCCATCTGGAGCAGATTGAAAGCTACGCCCCTGGCCGTCAGGTCAGGTTTGGAAGCCTAAATTCACGGCCGATATCCGCGGGGACTTGATCTTCGATGGATCAGAGCCACAGCCGAGCATGCCGCGCTGTCATGATGGGCACGACCTAACTCTGCCGCCGGACAGCACCTTGGAGGCCGCACACGAATCCGCTCCGACCCACAGTCCGGAGCCGATCGCACAGATCATGGACGGATGGCTGGACACCGCCTCAGGAGCTGCAACTTCTACGGTGATGGAGCCGAACATTGACCTTGTCCCGCATAAAGCTCATGACTCCGAGGTGCCGGACTCCCTGCCGGACTCCGAACCTCCTGCGCCCCTGCCAGTCGAATCCGATTGGGCGCTGATCATGGAATTCACCGCTGCGAACATCTTTCAGCACTCACCCTTCGGCGACATCTTAAATTCGCTGAAGCATCTCTCACTATCCGGAGAGCCCTGGCCGGACTACGGCCAGGATGGTTGGGATGCGTACGACGAAGAAATTCAGAGCCCACCCACCACCCACTTCGTAGCCACTGTTGGCGATTTAACCGACGTGCTAAACTACGACTCCAAAGACATCGACGGTATGGACGACGATGATGGAGACAATCAAGAACCAGCGCCTATAGGGCACTGGAAGACCACCTCATCACATGACATATATATGGTGGACACCCCAAAAGGAAGTGATAACGAGGAACAACGGGATGCGGCAGAGGATAATCCCGCCGACAAACAACCCAAACGGCGACGTAGACGCCGCCCTAAGTCCCGCCTCGATCAAAGCAGCATTCCTAATGACCCAGCAATAGAGCAGGGCAATCCAGTGGACGACGAACATGCAACCAAGCAACCGCCCGAACAAGACGAGCCGGATAATCAACCCCTTCCCGGAGCAATCAACAGTCCGGACACACCACCGGAGCATAAGAATCTTCACAAAAGACTCATCGCCACTGCAAGAAGTTTGAAGAAGGAAAAACGGAAGCTCAAAACAGCGGAAGACATACTCAGAATGAAGTGGAGCAAAGTACTCAAGACCGCAGGCAAGTATGGCAATGACCATCAAACAAAGAGCTACCCGAAGTGCAAGCTGCTGCCGGAATTTGACGAGGAAGCCATAGAGCCCTCACAATCAAAAAATAAAGAGGCCGCCTGGCCGGATAGACGGCCAGATGACAGGCCAAAAGCGGCAAACGGCATCGCACAAGCCGACTTATAATCCTGGCAAAAAAGACGGCCCAACTAGGTCCATCTATGGGCCAAAAACGAGGGCCCCAGGAAGTAAAACAACACGACAAGTGTTCGAAGACAGCGGCACACCCAAATACAGGGGCGCTGCACACCCACTATGTTTCACTGATGAGGTGCTGGATCATGAATTTCCAGCAGGGTTCAAACCCATAAACATAGAGGCATACGACGGCACAACAGACCCCGGAGTTTGGATAGAAGATTACACACTACACATACACATGGCTAGAGGAGATGATCTCCACGCCATAAAGTATCTACCCCTCAAGCTCAAAGGGCCAGCTCGGCATTGGCTCAAAAGCCTCCCAGAAAACACTGTTGGTAGTTGGGAAGAACTTGAGGACGCATTTAGAGCAAATTTTCAAGGGACTTATGTCCGCCCTCCGGATGCAGACGATCTAAGTCATATAACTCAACAGCCCGGAGAGTCAGCGCGCAAATTCTGGAACAGGTTCCTTACCAAAAAGAACCAAATAGTCGACTGTCCGGACGCGGAAGCCTTAGCAGCTTTTAAACACAACGTCCGAGACGAATGGCTCGCCAGACACCTCGGCTAAGAGAAGCCAAGAACAATGGCCGCGCTAACAAGCCTCATGACGCGCTTTTGCGCAGGAGAAGACAGCTGGCTAGCAAGATGCAGCACCAGCGACCCGAGTACATCCGAGATCAGAGATGGAAACGGAAAATCACGGCGCAGGAAAGATCAACGCCGGAATAAAGAAAAAAGCCCAAAGAGCACGGCGGTCAACGCCGGATTCAAAAGCTCGCGGCCAATCAATAAAACACTGCCTCTTAAGGACAACAGTGACGAGCTATCCAACTTAAACAAAATTTTGGATCGGATATGTCAAATCCACAGTACCTCCGGAAGACCTGCAAACCATACCAACCGAAATTGTTGGGTTTTTAAACAGTCCGGCAGACTCAACGCCAAACACAAGGGGCTCGATACGCCAAGCGAGGATGATGACGAACCCCACCAGAAGAGCACCGGAAGTCAGAAGACTTTCCCACAAGAAGTCAAAACAGTAAACTCACTTCACGTGATAGTACGGAAATACAACACGACACTCGCTAAGACAAGTGTCGCACGGTCCACCCCAGCGGAACACCGAGATTGGATGTCAGAACCAATCACTTTCGACCATCTGGATTATTCCAGAAGTATCCGGAACGCAGGATGGACTGCTCTGATATTGGACCCCATAATAGACGGATTGCGATTTACGCAAGTTCTGATGGACGGCGGCAGTGACTTAAACCTGCTATATCCGGACACAATCCGCAAGTTGGGGACAGACCCTACTACAATTCGACATAGCCGCACTTCCTTCAAAGGAGTGGCGCCAGGCCCTTACGCCAGGTGCACAGGTTCATTATTACTAGAAGTTGTGTTCGGGTCACCTGACAACTTCCGACGAGAAAAGCTAACCTTTCATGTCGCCCCATTCAAAATTTGCTATCAAGCACTACTGGGACGTGAAGCTTTTGTCTGCTTTAACGCAATACCACACTACGCGTCTCTTACGCTTAAAATGCCCGGTCCACATGGCATCATTTCATTAAAAGGTCGGCTAAGCCCCCGGACACGGCTGGACGGGTCCGGAATAAATAAGCTAGGGGCTACCTAGCCGCACACCCCTTCACAAGGGTTTGTGTATATAAGCTATAATGAGCTAGCATAGGCTCAACTTTCTAAATTTATATTTCAATTTTTTATGTACTTTTTTGCATGATTTCTTTTCAAACTAAGTTCCTCTCTTTTTACAGATGAACAACGTGCACACCCGTCCAGGATACGGCACAACGGAGACACATGCGCAGACGTGCAGTAGGGACCCGTTTCAAGGATTCTTTTCAGACTAAGACCCTACGTAAACCTTTCTTACTGTCTCTTGTTGCTATAATCCCCTGGTTTCTTATTATAACCAGAGTGGAGGCTGGCGTTTTGGCATCGGCCGCGCCCGAGGAACTTGCCCGTACCTGGACACAAGGGGCTTAGGGCATTGTTCTGCCCGTCATTATAAAGACCGAACACCTTCGGGAGTGTTCGGCGTCTCGAGTTAGGCCTTATATGCATCAGCTCCGAATCATGTCTTGGGTCAAATGTTGGGTTTTCCCGGCTCCTGTGTTTTGCGGCCTTACGTTCCGTATCATCGGCTAACGCTGCACCAGGAGAACTACTGCGATTGTGCCCCAGTTCGGCTGGGCGAGCACCTCAGTAGAGAAAGCCGAAAACTGACTGTCATGATACAGCGAGAGACTGGTCAACCACTCGATCGACCAAGGGAATGTTTAGAATTCCTCCACTTTGACGAAGGGCCGTTTCCCAGTCAGGCACATACGCGCCCCAAATTCGGAGAGCGGGGTGCCCCCAGGGGCTATGTCGTCGCCCCACCCTCGAACTCCATGGCTAAGTGAAAGTGATAAAGCATTATAGTCCAGTTGCCTCGTTTGCTACGCTACCACCTCCTTTACAGGACCGAGACGTCGGATTAAGTGTGAAAACATGCTATTTTTTGCGAACACCCCCGCACCTTGTGCGTGGGGGCTGAAGCCGATGACTGCCATCTTTCAGGTTATACACACGTATACATGAACGACCGCACAGGAGATATTACATTACTTGAACGCACAAGTATAAAAGGCGCTTACATCATAAATATTGTTTTACAACATAAAACGTTCATTTGAACGTAACATTTTTTGAGCACTGCGACTCTATTACACGAGCACCACGCAGCACTTCGCCAAAATAGTGCTCGGCGGGTAACCGGCTATCGTCCGGACCCGGGGTCGCAACAGCGGTGGCATCCATCTCTGTCCAATGTGTCTTCACACGGGCGAGTGCCATCCGCGCACCCTCTATGCATGCCGACTGCTTCATCGCGTTGATATGCGGCACCGCCCCAAGAAATTGCTGCAATAAGCCAAAGTAACTCTTCGGCTTGGGCCTATCCGGCCAGACATGGGTCACGATATCCGTCATGGCAAGCCCGGACAACCTATTCAGCTCAGCCCACTCGGCCAAACGGTCGGTCAGCGGAAGTGAACGCTCTGGACTATGGAATTGAGACCAAAACAGCTCTTCCGTCTTGTGATCCTTCTGGCTTCGAAAATGCACAACGGCATCCGCCTCACTCGCTGCTAAGTCCATATAAGGGTCCTCCGGACCCCACAGTTGGCCCAGCTGAGCATACTTTGGATCCGTAAACCTTCGGCGCAGCAGAAAAGGCTTGCCAGCTACAATGTCTCCGGCCTGGTGCAGCTCTTCCTTTATAGCCCGCATTGCAGAGCGGGCATCCTTGGCTTTGGCGGTGGCCTTCCCCAGGTCTTCTTGCCCCGCCAGGCGCTCCTTCCCAAGAGCCTCATTGCGATCGGTAGCATCTTTTAACTTCACGGCCATTTCGGCCATCTCTTCCCTGCTTCAGCAGTGTGCGGCCCTTTCGGCCACTAACTCTTCGGCTGCCCTCGAGGCTGCCGCATTACTCCTTCTGGCCTGCTCCTTGGCTTGAGCAAGTTTGGCCCGAAGGCTCTCCACAGCAGCGGCACTATCTGCATTTCACACACATGTTGTAAGGAGCTGGCTTCGGCTCCCTTACCAAGTGACCGCACAGAAACACTTACCTTGTGACTCATCAAGTCGCCTGTTAACCAGCGTGATGTCCGCATCCGTAACAGTGAGTTGCCGCTTTAGTTCAGCAACTTCATCAGTCCGGCTGGCCCTCGGACGACCCGCCACCTACATAGGCACAGCGAAAATTTAAACCTGCAATTTTGATCCTCGGCACGCTGTCGCTTTCGACAACCTACCGAGTCTCAGGGGCTACTATCTATACAGGGAGCATTCTATATGCAAAACTGTCAAAAGGTGTGTCATTTTTTACGTACCTCAAACCCCGCCAGCAAACTCCTGACGGCATTATGCAACCCGCCTTCGGCGGATGAAATCCTTTCAATCACCACACTCATCAATGTGTGGTGATCTTCTGAGATAGACGCCTTCTCAAGAAGATCCTTCAGCCGCACACCAGTTGGCGCCGAACTATCCGGCTTCGCCAAACCCGGGGGCTCCCTCCGTGACGACACTTCAGGCTCGTCCGCCCTATCCGACGGTGCCCCGGATGGAGGCGTCTCGCTCTCCATCATCTCCGGACGAAGGTCCCCCGAAGACGAGCTCATTTGCGAAGGACGGAGATCCGAACTAAAAGGTAAAAACTTTAGTTATCCTCAGAAGCACAAAAAGGGATGTCCCTTATTATAAAAATCCTTTCTTTCTACTTATGGCTCGTTGGAGGGCTGATCCTTTAAGGGAGACTGTGCGGCCGGGGCCTCCCCGGACGCAGGACCCTCTGGCGAAGATTTCTTCCCCCGTTTAGGGGCTTTGGCCCCCGGGTCCTCGGAGGCAATCCTCTTCTCCCCTTTGAGGGAGGGATTCTCGATCCCCCCTCTTTCAAGAACCTCCTTAGGCGAGGCAGTAGCTTTTCCACTTTCCCCTTCGCCTTCCTCTGGAGGCGCAACCTCCAACATCCGGACCAGCACGGAATCCGGCGCGGTCTGTGGGAGGGGGGCCGGACACCATATCAATTTTGCTTCCGCTATCCACTCCTGTTTAGAAGGAAATTGGTCATAAGGCGAATCATCGAAAGGCAAACAAACGGTATGTCCGGACTTGGAACTACTTACTTGAGTATCCGGGCGATTGCATCTTAGGCCAGCATCCTCGGTCAATTCCGGACGCGCCTCTCGCGATCCGAAGAATAATTTGTACATCTCCAGGGGTGTCATACCCATGAAGTGTTGAAGAATCCGTGGTCCCTCTGGATTAAATTCCCATAGTCGGAGAGGGTGGCGTTTGCAGGGCAAGTGACGCCTGATCAGCATAACCTGCATCACCATGACCAGATCGATCTCCCTCGCTTGGAGATCTCGAATCCGGCCCTGCAGTAGGGGCACGTCCTTTGACGGCCCCCAGTTGAGCCCTTGGTTGACCCACGACATCAACCGTTGTGGAGGTCCCGGGCGGAATAAGGGCGGCGGCTTTTGTTTGCGGCCCCTCGGAACGGTAATATAGAACCACTCTTGCTGCCACAAGCCGAGCTCCTCTTGGAAGGAGCCCGCGGGCCACGAGGCATCGGCCCTCCTACTCACGGCCGCCCCGCCGCACTCTGCTTGACGCCCCCCGATCATCTTCGGCGCCACATTGAAGGTCTTCAGCCACACGCCGAAGTGAGGGGTGACACGGAGGAAGGCTTCGCAGATGACGACAAATGCGGAGATGTGGAGGATGGACTCCGGAGCCAAATCGTGGAATTCCAACCCATAGTAAAACATGAGCCCTCTCACAAAAGGATCCATCGGGAAGCCTAAACCCCGACGGAGGTGGGATACAAAAACAACATACTCGCCGGGCTCGGGGGTGGGGATGGCCTGCCCTTCGGCAGGCAACCTGTGCGAAATCTCGTAAGTCAGGTACTTGGCCTCCCGCAGCTTTAGCACGTCCTTCTCCGTGACGGAGGAGGGCATCCACCGGCCCTGGAGGTCGGAACCGAACATCATTGAAGGTCCGAAGCGCTCGAATCTGGGGCTCTAGGTGCTGGAACTTAGAGCAGGAAGAGGATTCGAGGAAGGATTAAAGAAAAGAAACGAGCCTTGGTCCCGTTATAAAGAGGGAGAATACCAAGAGCCGTCTCCGTGACCACTCGGGACTCGCCTTCGATAGAGGGGGCGTGGCGGCGGGCGCGGTTGGGTTACCCACGTTCGTATTGATGAGAATCCCGGATTAAGGGGGAACACGGTCTCTGCTTCGACAAGATGTGCCAAGGAAACCGCTTCGCTAAATGCGCTGAGGTGGTAAAATAAAAAACGATTCAAGTAATGGCTTGGTAGTGGTGTGACGTCATGCCGCAAAAAACGTCAGCAGATTGAACTTGTGTATATATTATTCTCTCTACGGTGGAATGTGGAATTTATTTTGCAGAGCCGGACACTATCCTGGTGTTCACAATCTTGTATGAATTATTCGGAGGAGGAACCCGCCTTGCAATGCTGAACAATATGCGCGCCGGACTCATCGTCATTGAAGCCTGGTTCAGGGGCTACTGAGGGAGTCCTGGATTAGGGGGTGTCCGGATAGCCGGACTACCGTCATCGGCCGGACTATCATCGGCCGGACTATCATCATCGACCGGACTCCAAGACTATGAAGATACAAGATTGAAGACTTCTTCCCGTGTCCGGATGGGACTTTCCTTGGCGTGGAAGGCAAGCTTGGCGATACGGATATGTAGATCTCCTACCATTGTAACCGACTCTATGTAACCCTAGCCCTCTCCGGTGTCTATATAAACCGGATGGCTCTAGTCCGTAGGACAACAAACAACAATCATACCAAAGGCTAGCTTCTAGGGTTTAGCCTCCTTGATCTCGTGGTAGATCCACTCTTGTAAACATCCACAATATCAATATCAATCAAGCAGGACGTAGGGTTTTACCTCCATCAAGAGGGCCCAAACCTGGGTAAAACATCATGTCCCTTGTCTCCTGTTACCATCCGCCTAGAGGCACAGTTCGGGACCCCCTACCCGAGATCCGCCGGTTTTGACACCGACACTCCCACTCACTTCTTTCGAGAGAAACTCCTTCTCTAGAAAGGATCCATTCTTGGCAACGAATGTCTTGCCTTCGGATCTGTGATAGAAGGTGTACCCAAGAGTTTCGTTTGGGTATCCTATGAAGACACATTTCTCCGATTTGGGTTCGAGCTTATCAGGTTGAAGCTTTTTCACATAAGCATCGCAGCCCCAAACTTTAAGAAACGACAACTTTGGTTTCTTGCCAAACCACAGTTCATAAGGCATCGTATCAACGGATTTTGATGATGCCCTATTTAACGTGAATGCGGCCGTCTCTAAAGCATAACCCCAAAAAGATAGTGGTAAATCAGTAAGAGACATCATAGATCACACCATATCTAGTAAAGTACGATTACGACGTTTGCATACACCATTACGCTGTGGTGTTCTGGGTGGAGTGAGTTGCGAAACTATTCTGCATTGTTTCAAATGTAGACCAAACTCGTAACTCAAATATTCTCCTCCACGATCAGGTCGCTGAAATTTTATTTTCTTGTTACGATGATTTTCAACTTCACTCTGAAATTCTTTGAACTTTTCAAATGTTTCAGACTTATGTTTCATTAAGTAGTATACCCATATCTGCTTAAATCATATGTGAAGGTGAGAAAATAACGATACCCGCCGCGAGCCTCTATATTCATTGGACCACATACATCAGTATGTATGATTTCCAACAAATCCGTTGCTCGCTCCATAGTTCCGGAGAACGACGTTTTAGTCATCTTGCCCATGAGGCATGGTTCGCAAGTACCAAGTGATTCATAATCAAGTGATTCCAAAAGTCCATCAGTATGGAGTTTCTTCATGCTCTTTACACCAATATGACCCAAACGGCAGTGCCGCAAATAAGTTGCACTATCATTATCAACTCTGCATCTTTTGGTTCAACATTATGAATATGTGTATCACTACTATCGAGATTCATCAAAAATAGACCACTCTTCACGGGTGCATGACCATAAAAGATATTACTCATATAAATGGAACAACCATTATTCTTAGATTTAAATGAATAACCGTCTCGCATCAAACAAGATCCGGATATAATGTTCATGCTCAACGTTGGCACCAAATAAAAATTATTTAGGTCTAAAACTAATCCCGAAGGTAGATGTAGGGGTAGCGCGCCAACGGCGATCACATCGACTTTGGAACCATTTCCCACATGCATCATCACCTCGTCCTTAGCCAATGTTTGCTTATCCGTAGTCCCTGTTTTGAGTTGCAAATATTAGCAGCAGAACCAGTATCAAATACCCAGGTGCTACTGCGAGCTCTAGTAAGGTACACATCAATAACATGTATATCACATGTACCTTTGTTCACCTTGCCATCCTTCTTATCCGCCAAATACTTGGGGCAATTCCGCTTCCAGTGACCAGTCTGCTTGCAGTAGAAGCACTTAGTCTCAGGCTTAGGTCCAAACTTGGGTTTCTTCTCTTGAGTAGCAACTTGTTTGCTGTTCTTCTTGAAGTTCCCCTTCTTCTTCCCTTTGCCCTTTTTCTTGAAACTGGTGGTCTTATTGACCATTAACACTTGATGCTCCTTTTTGATTTCTACCTCCGCAGCCTTTAGCATTGCGAAGAGCTCGGGAATCGTCTTATCCATCCCTTGCATGTCATAGTTCATCACGAAGCTCTTGTAGCTTGGTGGCAGTGATTGAAGAATTCTGTCAATGACGCTATCATCCGGAAGATTAACTCCTAGTTGAATCAAGTGATTGTTATAGCCAGACATTCTGAGTATATGCTCACTGACAGAACTATTCTCCTTCATCTTGCAGCTGTAGAACTTATTGGAGACTTCATATCTCTCAGTCTAGGCATTTGCTTGAAATATTAACTTCAACTCCTGGAACATCTCATATGCTCCATGACATTCAAAACATCGTTGAAGTCCCGGTTCTAAGCCGTAAAGCATGGCACACTGAACTATCGAGTAGTCATCAGCTTTGCTCTGCCAGACGTTCATAACATCTGGTGTTGCTCCTGCAGCAGGTTTGGCACCTAGCAGTGCTTGCAGGATGTAATTCTTCTGTGCAGCAATGAGGATAATCCTCAAGTTACGGACCCAATCCGTGTAATTGCTACCATCATCTTTCAACTTTGCTTTGTCAAGGAACGCATTAAAATTCAACGGAACAACAATACGAGCCATCTATCTACAACAAACATAGACACGCAAAATACTATCAGGTACTAAGTTCATGATAAATTTAAGTTCAATTAATCATATTACTTCAGAACTCCCACTTAGATAGACATCCCTCTAATCATCTAAGTGATCACATGATCCAAATCAACTAAACCATAACCGATCATCACGTGAAATGGAGTAGTTTTCAATGGTGAACATCACTATGTTGATCATATCTACTATATGATTCACGCTCGACCTTTCGGTCTCAGTGTTCCGAGGCCATATTTGCATATGCTAGGCTCGTCAAGTTTAACCTGAGTATTCTGCGTGTGCAAAGCTGGCTTACACCCGTTGTAGATGGACGTAGAGCTTATCACACCCGATCATCACGTGGTGTCTGGGCATGACGAACTTTGGCAACGGTGCATACTTAGGGAGAACACTTTTATCTTGAAATTTAGTGAGAGATCATCTTATAATGCTACCGTCAGCAAAATAAGATGCATAAAAGATAAACATCACATGCAATCAATATAAGTGATATGATATGGCCATCATCATCTTGTGCTTGTGATCTCCATCTCCGAAGCACCATCGTGATCACCATCATCACCGGCGTGACACCTTGATCTCCATCGTAGCATCATTGTCGTCTCGCCAACTATTGCTTCTACGACTATCGCTACCGCTTACTGATAAACTAAAGTAATTATAGGGCGATTGCATTGCATACAATAAAGCGACAACCATATGGCTCCTGCCAGTTGCCGATAACTCGGTTACAAAACATGATCATCTCATACAATAAAATATAGCATCATGCCTTGACCATATCACATCACAACATGCCCTGCAAAAAAAAGTTAGAGGTCCTCTACTTTGTTGTTGCAAGTTTTACGTGGCCGCTACGGGCTAAGCAAGAACCATTCTTACCTACGCATCAAAACCACAACGATAGTTCATCAAGTTAGTGTTGTTTTAACCTTCTCAAGGACTGGGCGTAGCCACACTCGGTTCAACTGAAGTTGGAGAAACTGACACCCGCCAGCCACCTATGTGCAAAGCACGTCTGTAGAACCAGTCTCGCGTAAGTGTACATGTAATGTTGGTCCGGGCCGCTTCATCCAACAATACCGCCGAACCAAAGTATGACATGCTGGTAAGCAGTATGACTTGTATCGCCCACAACTCACTTGTGTTCTACTCGTGCATATAACATCAACGCATAAAACCTGGCTCCGATACCACTGTTGGGGAACGTAGTAATTTCAAAAAAATTCCTACGCACACGCAAGATCATGGTGATGCATAGCAACGAGAGGGGAGAGTGTGTCCACGTACCCTCATAGACCGAAAGCAGAAGTGTTAGCACAACGCGGTTGATGTAGTCGTACGTCTTCACGATCCGATCGATCAAGTACCAAACGCACGACACCTCCGAGTTCAGCACACGTTCAACTCGATAACGTCCCTTGAACTCCGATCTAGCCGAGCTTTGAGGGAGAGTTCCGTCAGCACGACGGCATGGTGACGATGTTGATGTTCTACCGACACAGGGCTTCGCCTAAGCACCGCTACGATATGATCGAGGTGGATTATGCTGGAGGGGGCACCGCACACGGCTAAGAGATCCAAGGGATCAATTGTTGTGTCTCTAGGGGGTGCCTCCCTCCCCGTTTATAAAGGAGTGGAGGAGGGGGAGGGGGCCGGCCACCCTTGGCGTGCCCCATGAGGAGTCCTACTCCCACCGGGAGTAGGACTCCCCCCTTCCATGTTGGAGTACGAGAGGAGAGGGAAGGACAGAGAGGGGGAAAGGAAAGGGGGGCGCCGCCCCCTCCTTGTCCAATTCGGACTGGGGGAGAGGGGCACGCGGCAGCCCCTTGGCCACCTCTGCTCTTCCACCACTTGGGCCCATGAGGCCCAATAACCT
>NC_041383.1:533433905-533479247 GCF_002162155.2 Triticum dicoccoides | reverse complement strand
GGGTTCCGGTAACCCCCCGGTACTCCGGTATATATCCGATAACCCCCGGAACCATTCCGGTGTCCGAATATAGTCGCCCAATATATCAATCTTCATGTCTCGACCATTACGAGACTCCTCGTCATGTCCGTGATCACATCCAGGACTCCGAACTACCTTTGGTACATCAAAACACATAAACTCATAATATAACCGTCATCGAACTTTAAGCGTGCGGACCCTACGGGTTTGAGAACTATGTAGACATGACCGAGACGCATCTCCGGTCAATAACCAATAGCGGAACCTGGATGCTCATATTGGCTCCCACATATTCTACGAAGATCTTTATCGGTCAAACCGCATAACAACATACGTTGTTCCCTTTGTCATCGGTATGTTACTTGCCCGAGATTCGATCGTCGGTATCTCAATACCTAGTTCAATCTCGTTACTGGCAAGTCTCTTTACTCGTTCCATAATACATCATCCCACAACTAACTCATTAGTTGCAATGCTTGCAAGGCTTAAGTGATGTGCATTACCGAGTGGGCCCAGAGATACCTCTCCGACAATCGGAGTGACAAATCCTAATCTCGAAATACGCCAACCCAACAGGTACCTTCGGAGACACCTGTAGAGCACCTTTATAATCACCCAGTTACGTTGTGACGTTTGGTAGCACACAAAGTGTTCCTCCGGTAAATGGGAGTTGCATAATCTCATAGTCATAGGAACATGTATAAGTCATGAAGAAAGCAATAGCAACATACTAAACGATCAAGTGCTAAGCTAACAGAATGGGTCAAGTCAATCACATCATTCTCCTAATGATGTGATCCCGTTAATCAAATGATAACTCTTTGTGTATGGCTAGGAAACATAACCATCTTTGATTAACGAGCTAGTCAAGTAGAGGCATACTAGTGACACTCTGTATGTCTATGTATTCACACATGTATCATGTTTCCGGTTAATACAATTCTAGCATGAATAATAAATATTTATCATGATATAAGGAAATAAATAATAACTTTATTATTGTCTCTAGGGCATATTTCCTTCAACCCTTACATACTAGCCATAGATGGATCAAAATAAGGAAACAACACACGAAAAACAGAATCTGTCAAAAACATATAAGTCTGTAGAAATCTGTAACTTTCAAATACTTCTGGAGCTCCAAAAAAATCTAAACTAAATTGGTGAACGTGGGGAATTTGTCTATTAATCATCTGCAAAAATAATCAACTAAAAAGCACTTTCCAGTAAAATATGACAGCGAATCTCGTGAGTGCTAACGTTTCTGTTTTTTACAGCAAGATCATATAAACTTCACCCAAGTCTTCCCAAAGGTTCTACTTGGCACAAACACTAATTAAAACATAAAACCACAGCTAAATAGAAGCTAGATGAAAAATTTATTACTAAACAAAATCAAAAACAAAAAACACAAAATAAATTTGGGTTGCCTCCTAACTAGCGCTATCGTTTAACACCCCTAGCTAGGCAAAAAAGCGAGGATAGATATAAGTGGTGCCATAATAATAAGATAAATCACAAAAACTCATCTCATATTCCCTATGTTCAGCAGCAAGTTTCCTTTAACGCAAGCAAAAATAATCAAAAGGGCTAAATTTAATGGGACAAAGGTCCCCAAGATCAATCACAGGAGGAATGGGTTCCTCCTTTGGCCCTTCATATTGCACAACTAATTCATCATTATAAGCATTCTTTTGGCAGAATTTCATGAGCCTATACTCAAGAGAGTATCCTAGCACATTATTTTGGAGAGCAAAATCATTATTAAGTTCGGAAATTCTATCAACTAGGACATTGGAAGGAACCTTTTTTCTAAGGTTTTCATTAAAAGCAACATACTCCAAAGATTGAAAACGCCTAATTTCCTCTTGATCAAAGAGGATCGCCTCTATGGGAGGACGGCCGGCGTCCGCCCTATAGTGCGCAAAGATTCCTTTGGCCTCTTTTATTATAAATCTAAACTCATGTGCCAAAAAGATAGTAGCAGCGCGCTTAACGGAAGAGTGCTCAATATTAGAAAATTCCAGAAAAATTCTTTGTATGCAAGGATGCATATGCATAAATTGTCTTTCAAGCTCAACTACAAGCATGGCGATAGCACCCACAAGACTACTAGTTCTATGAAGAATAGAACCACCAGTAGAAGGTAAAGCACCGGCACAAGTAAAGAAATCTTGAATAATCCCTTTCCAATAATGTTACCACTACCGACTCGAAACTTTTTAGTATGCAAGATAGGGGGTTCTTCAGCAAGAGCATCAGAATTTTCCATGCTATCATTATTGTCCATACACGACGATAATCTCCCTAGTTTCAGACATAATGGCAAACAAAAGCGAGGAGGGCAAGCGAAAGAGAGAGGAGATTGGGAAAGAGAGGGCGAATAAATGGCAAGGGTGAAGCGGGGAAGAGGAAAACGAGAGGCAAATGGCAAATAATAATGTAAATGTGAGGGAGATGAGTTTGTGATGGGTACTTGCTATGTCTTGACTTGAGAGAAGACCTCCCCGGCAACGGTGCTAGAAATCCTTCTTGCTACGTCTTGAGCTTGCGTTGGTTTTCCTTTAAGAGGAAAGGGTGATACAGCAATAGTAGCATAAGTATTTCCCTCAGTTTTTGAGAACCAAGATATCAATCCAGTAGGAGGCTCCTCAAAAGTCCCACGCACCTACACAAACAAACAAGAACTCACAACCAACGCAATAAAGGGGTTGTCAATCCTTTCACGGCCACTTGCGAAAGTGAGATCTGATAGAGATAGTATGATAACATAAATATATTTTTGGTATTTTATGATATAGATTGGAAAAGTAAAGATGCAAATAAAAGTAGATGGAAAGCTTATATGATAAAAGATAGACCCGGGGGCCATAGGTTTCACTAGTGGCTTCTCTCGAGATAGCATAAGTATTACGGTGGGTGAACAAATTACTGTCGAGCAATTGATAGAAAAGAGAATAATTATGAGATTATCTAGGCATGATCATGTATATAGGCATCACGTCCGTGACAAGTAGACCGACTCCTGCCTACATCTACTACTATTACTCCATACATCGACCGCTATCCAGCATGCATCTAGAGTATTAAGTTCATAAAGAACAGAGTAACACATTAAGAAAGATGACATGATGTAGAGGGATAAACTCATGCAATTTAGATACATTAAAACTGAACACTTTTCCAGCCTTCTCAAGGCATCAGCGCTCCCGACCGTCTGATCGTCAGTTTGAAGCATTTTTGGCCGTTGGATGAGCTGTGAGTCGCCCCTAATCCGGTTATGTTCACTAAGAACGATCGCTAACCATCCTGGGCCGCTGCTCCGGTCACCTTTTTCGGTGCTCTGGATAAATTGGGCCTAATGGGCATCTAGCAACCTCCTTAAACACACACCTGCATTGAGCTAATGACACGATGTGGAGAAAAAGAGTACGAGAGAAGGACGCCTAAAAAAAGAGAGTATGAGAGGAGGCACGATGATGCAACTCTCTTATACGTCTCCAACGTATCTATAATTTTTGATTGTTCCATGCTATTATATTACCCTTTTGGATGTTTATGGGCTTTATTTTACACATTTATATCATTTTTGGGACTAACCTACTAACCGGAGGCCCAACCCGTATTGCTGTTTTTTTGCCTATTTCTGTATTTCGAAGAAAAGGAATATCAAACGGAGTCCAAACGGAATGAAACCTTCGAGAGCGTGATTTTTGGAACAAACGTGATCCAGAGGACTTGGAGTGCAAGCCAAGCAGCAGCCGAGGCGGCCACGAGATAGGAGGGCGCACCCACCCCTACAGGGCGTGCCCCCTTGTCTCGTGGGCCCCTCGGGCAGCCACCGACGTACTTCTTCCTCCTATATATACCTACGTACCCCGAAAACATCTAGGGAGCCAACGAAAAACAATTTCCACCACCGTAACCTTCTGTATCTGCGAGATCCCATCTTGGAGCCTTCGCCGGCGCTCCGCTGGAGGGGGAATCGACCATGGAGGGCTTCTACATCAACACCATAGCCCCTCCGATGAGTTGTGAGTAGTTTACCACAGACCTTCGGGGTCCATAGTTATTATCTAGATGACTTCTTCTCTCTTTTTGGATCTCAATACCATGTTCTCCCTCTCTCTTGTGGAGATCTATTTGATGTAACTCTTTTTGCGGCGTGTTTCTCGAGATTTGATGAATTGTGGGTTTATGATCAAGTTTATCTATGAGAAATATTGAATCTTCTCTGAATTCTTTTATGTATGATTGAGTTATCTTTGCAAGTCTATTCGAATTATCAGTTTGCTTTGGCCTACTAGATTTATCTTTCTTGCCATGGAAGAAGTGCTTAGCTTTGGGTTCAATCTTGCGGTGTCCTTACCCAGTGACAGAAAGGGTTGCAAGGCACGTATTGTATTGTTTCCATCGAGGATAAAAAGATGGGGTTTATAACATATTTCTTGAGTTTATCCCTCTACATAATGTCATCTTTCCTAATGTGTTACTCTGTTCTTATGAACTTAATACTCTAGATGCATGCTGGATAGCGGTTGATGTGTGGAGTAATAGTAGTAGATGCAGGCAGGAGTCAGTCTACTTGTCACGGACGTGATGCCTATATACATGATCATGCCTAGATAATCTCATAATTATTCGCTTTTCTATCAATTGCTCGACAGTAATTTGTTCACCCACCGTAATACTTATGCTATCTTGAGAGAAGCCATGGCCCTCGGGACTATCTTTTATCATATAAGCTTTCAATCTACTTTTATTTGCATCTATATTATAAAATACCAAAAATATATTTATCGTATCATACTATCTCTATCAGATCTCACTTTCGCAAGTGGCCGTGAAGGGATTGACAACCCCTTTATTGCATTGGTTGTGAGTTCTTTGTTTGTTTGTGTAGGTGCGTGGGACTTTTGAGGAGCCTCCTACTGGATTGATACCTTGGTTCTCAAAAACTGAGGGAAATACTTATGCTACTTTGCTGCATCACCCTTTCCTCTTCAAGGAAAACCAACGCAAGCTCAAGACGTAGCAAGAAGGATTTCTGGCGCCGTTGCCGGGGAGGTCTTCGCTCAAGTCAAGACATACCAAGTACCCATCACAAACTCATCTCCCTCGCAATTACATTATTTGCCATTTGCCTCTCGTTTTCCTCTCCCCCACTTCACCCTTGTCGTTTTATTCGCCCTCTCTTTCCCAATCTCCTCCTCTTTTTCCTCACTTTTTTTTGCCGTTATGTCTCAAAATTGGGGAGATTATCGTCGATATGGACAATAATGATAACATGGAAAATTCTGATGCTCCGGCTGAAGAACCCCCTATCTTGCATACTAAAAAGTTTCGAATCGGTAGTGGTAACATTATTGGAAAAGGTGTTATTCAAGATTTCTTTACTTGTTCCGGTGCTTTACCTTCTATGGGTGGTTCTATTCTTCATAGAACTAGTAGTCTTGCGGGTGCTATCGCTATGTTTGTAGTTGAGCTTGAAAGACAATTTATGCATATGCATCCTTGCATACAAAGAATTTTTTTGGAATTTTCTAATATTGAGCACTCTTCTGTTAAGCGCGCCGTTACTATCTTTTTGGCTCATGAGTTTAGATTTATAATAAGAGAGGCCAAAGAAATCTTTGCGCACTATAGGGTGGATGCCGGTCGTCCACCCATAGAGGCGATCCTCTTCGAGCAAGAGGAAATTAGGCGTTTTCAATCGTTGGACTATGTTGCTTTGAATGAAAACCTTAGAAAAAAGGTTCCTACCAATGTCCTAGTTGATAGAATTTCTAAACTTAATAATGATTTTGCTCTTCGAAATAACGAGCTAGGATACTCTCTTGAGTATAGGCTCACAAGATTCTGCAAAAGAATGCTTATAATGATGAATTAGTTGTGCAATATGAAGGGCCAAAGGAGGAACCAATTCCTCCTGTGATTGATCTTGGGGACTTTTGTCCCGCTAAATTTAGCCCTTTTGATTACTTTTGCTTGCCTCAAAGAAAACTTGCTGCTAAACGTAGAGAATATGAGACGAGTTTTCAAGATTTATCTTAGTATTATGGCACTACTTAGATCTATCCTCGCTTTTATGCCTAGCTAGGGCCGTTAAACGATAGCGCTAGTTGGGAGGCAACCCAATTTTATTTGTGTTTTTTGTTTTTGTTTCTGTTTAGTAATAAATTTTTCATCTACGTTCTCTTTAGATGTGTTTTTATGTTTTAATTAGTTTTTGTGCCAAGTAGAACCTATAGGATAACCTATGGTGATAGTTAATTTGATTCTGCTGAAAACAGAAACTTTGCATGCACGAAATTAGTTTTGTTAAATCAGATAAACATGCTTTTGCGTTGATTCTTTTTTCTGCTGATCCATAGACAAATTTACCAGGACTTCCTATTTTGGTAGGATTTTTAAAGTTCCAGAAGTTTGCGTTAGTTACAGATTCCTACAGATTGTTCTGTTTTTGACAGATTCTGTTTTTCGTGTGTTGTTTGCTTATTTTGATGCATCTATGGCTAGTATTAACTGGTATGAACCATAGAGAACTTGGAATACAGTAGGTTTAACACCAAAATAAATAAAGAATAAGTTCATTATAGTACCTTATGTGGTGGTTTTGTTTTCTTTCACTAACGGAGCTTATGAGATTTCCTGTTGAGTTTTGTGTTGTGAAGTTTTCAAGTTTTAGGTAAAGATTTGATGGACTATGGAATAAGGAGTGGCAAAAGCCTAAGATTGGGGATGCCCATGGCACCCCAAGATATTCAAGAATATCCAAAAGCCTAAGCTTGGGGATGCCCCGGGAAGGCATACCCTCTTTCGTCTTCGTTCATTGGTAACTTTACTTGGAGCTATATTTTTATTCGCCACATGATATGTGTTTTTCTTGGAGCGTTGTGTATGATATTAGTATTTGCTTTTTAATTTTCCACAATAATCCTTACTGTAGACACCTTTTGGGAGAAGCCCACTTGATTATAATTTGTTAGAATACTCTATGTGCTTCACTTATATCTTTTGAGCTTGATAGTTTTTGCTCTAGTGCTTCACTTATATCTTTTAGAGCATGGCGGTGGCTTAATTTTGTAGAAATTGCTAGTCTCTCATGCTTCACTTATATTATTTTGAGAGTCTTTTAGAACAGCATGGTATTTGCTATGGTTATAAATTGGTCCTAGAATGGTAGGCATCCATGTTGGGTATAATAAAAACTATCGTAGGAAGTGAATTGGATGCTATGATTAATTTAATACTCCCTCCATAAACTAATATAAGAACGTTTAGAATACTAAACTAGTGATCTAAACGCTTTTGTATTAGTTTACAGAGGGAGTACTTGATAATTGTTTTGAGATATGGAGGTAGTGATATTAAAGTCATGCTAGTTGGGTGATTATGAATTTAAAGAATGCTTGTGTTGAAGTTAGCAAGTCCCGTAGCACGCACGTATGGTTAAAGTTGTGTAACAAATTTGAAACATGAAGTGTACTTGGATTGTGCATCCTTATGAGTGGCTGTCGAGGACGAGCGATGGTCTTTTCCTACCAATCTATCCCCCTAGGAGCATGCGCGTAGTGCTTGATTTTGGATGACTTCTAAATTTTTGCAATAAGTATATGATTTATTTTGACTAATGTTGAGTCTATGGATTATATGAACTTTTACCTTTCCACCATTGCTAGCCTCTTCGGTACCGTGCATTGCCCTTTCTCACCTTGAGAGTTGGTGCAAACTTCACCGGTGCATCCAAACCCCGTGATACGATACGCTCTATCACACATAAACCTCCTTATATCTTCCTCAAAACAGCCACCATACCTACCTATTATGGCATTTCCATAGCCATTCCGAGATATATTGCCATGCAACTTTCCACCGTTCCATTTATCATCATGACACGCATTACTTTTGTCATATTGACATTGCATGATCATGTAGTTGACATCGTATTTGTGGCAAAGACACCATGCATAATTTTTCATACATGTCACTCTTGATTCATTGCACCATCCCGGTACACCGCCGGAGTCATTCATATAGTGTCATATCTTGTTCTTGTTTCGAGTTGTAATTCATGTGTTGTAATCAATAAAAGTGTGATGATCATCATTATTAGAGCATTGTCCTAAAGAAAAAAAAGAAAGTCCAAAATAAAAAAGAAAGGCCCAAAAAAGGGGCAATGTTACTATCTCCTTTTCCACACTTGTGCTTCAAAGTAGCACCATGTTCTTCATATAGCAAGTCTCATATATTATGCTTCAAAGTAGCACCGTGTTTTTCATATAGTGAGTCTCATATGTTGTCACTTTCATATACTAGTGGGAATTTTTCATTATAGAACTTGGCTTGTATATTCCTACGATGGGCTTCCTCAAATGCCCTAGGTATTCGTGAGCAAGCAAGTTGGATGCACGCCCACTAGTTTCTTTTGTTGAGCTTTCATTCATTCATAGCTCTAGTGCATCCATTGCATGGCAATCCCTACTCCTCATGTTGACATCAATTGATGGGCATCTCAATAGCCCGTTGATTATCCTCGTCAATGTGAGACTTTCTCCCTTTTTTGTCTTCTCCACACAATCCACATCATCATATTATATTCCACCCATAGTGCTATATCCATGGCTCACGCTCATGTATTGCGTGAAGGTTGAAAAAGTTTGAGATTATTTAAGTATGAAACAATTGCTTGGCTTGTCATCGGGGGTGTAGAATATGGGAACATCTTTGTGTGACGAAAATGAAGCATAGCCTAACTATATGATTTTGTAGAGATGAACTTTCTTTAGCCATGTTATTTTGAGAAGCATGATTTCTTTCATTAGTATGCTTGAAGTGTGACTATTTGTTTTATCAATATGAACTTTTATTTTGAATCATTTGGATCTGAACATTCATGCCATAATAAAGAAAATTACATTAAGAATTATGCTAGGTAGCATTCCACATCAAAAATTCTGTTTTTATCATTTACCTACTCGAGGACGAGCAGGAATTAAGCTTGGGGATGCTTGATATGTCTCCAACGTATCTATAATTTTTTATTGTTCCATGCTATTATATTACCCCTTTTGGATGTTTATCGGCTTTATTTTACACATTTATATCATTTTTAGGACTAACCTACTAACCGGAGGCCCAGCCCATATTGCTGTTTTTTTTGCCTATTTCGGTATTTCGAAGAAAAGGAATATCAAACGGACTCCAAACGGAATGAAACCTTCAGGAGCGTGATTTTTGGAACGAACATGATCCAGAGGACTTGGAGTGCAAGCCAAGCAGCAGCCAAGGCGGCCACGAGATAGGAGGGCGCGCCCACCCCAACAGGGCGCGCCCCTGTCTCGTGGGCCCCTCGGGCGGCCATCGATGTACTTCTTCCTCCTATATATACCTACGTACCCCGAAAACATCTAGAGAGCCAACGAAAAACAATTTCCACCGCCGTAACCTTCTGTATCCGCGAGATCCCATCTTGGAGCCTTTGTCGGCGCTCCGCCGGAGGGAGAATCGACCATGGAGGGCTTCTACATCAACACCATAGCCCCTCCGATGAGTTGTGAGTAGTTTACCACAGACCTTCAGGTCCAGAGTTATTAGCTAGATGGATTCTTCTCTCTTTTTGGATCTCAATACCATGTTCTCCCCCTCTCTTGTGGAGATCTATTTGATGTAACTCTTTTTGCGGTGTGTTTGTCGAGATCCGATGAATTGTGGGTTTATGATCAAGTTTATTTATGAGAAATATTTGAATCTTCTCTGAATTCTTTTATGTATGATTGAGTTATCTTTGCAAGTCTCTTTGAATTATCAGTTTGGTTTGGCCTACTAGATTGATCTTTCTTGCCATGGGAGAAGTGCTTAGCTTTGGGTTGAATCTTGCGGTGTCCTTACCCAGTGACAGAAAGGGTTGCAAGGCACGTATTGTATTGTTGCCATCGAGGATAAAAAGATGGGGTTTATATCATATTGCTTGAGTTTATCCCTCTACATCACGTCATCTTTCTTAATGCGTTACTACGTTCTTATGAACTTAATACTCTAGATGCATGCTGGATAGCGATCGTTCTTAGTGAACATAACCGGATTAGGGGCGACTCACAGCTCATCCAACGGCCAAAAATGCTTCAAACTGACGATCAGACGGTCGGGAGCGCTGATGCCTTGAGAAGGCTGGAAAAGTGTTCAGTTTTAATGTATCTAAATTGCATGAGTTTATCCCTCTACATCATGTCATCTTTCTTAATGTGTTACTCTGTTCTTTATGAACTTAATACTCTAGATGCATGCTGGATAGCGGTCGATGTATGGAGTAATAGTAGTAGATGCAGGCAAGAGTCGGTCTACTTGTCACGGACGTGATGCCTATATACATGATCATACCTAGATAATCTCATAATTATTCGCTTTTCTATCAATTGCTCGATAGTAATTTGTTCACCCACCGTAATACTTATGCTATCTTGAGAGAAGCCACTAGTGAAACCTATGGCCCCCGGGTCTATCTTTTATCATATAAGGTTTCAATCTACTTTTATTTGCATCTTTACCTTTTTCATCTATATTATAAAATACCAAAAATATATTTATCTTATCACACTATCTCTATCAGATCTCACTTTCGCAAGTGGACGTGAAGGGATTGACAACCCCTTTATTGCGTTGGTTGCGAGTTCTTTGTTTGTTTGTGTAGGTGGGTGGGACTTTTGAGGAGCCTCCTACTGGATTGATACCTTGGTTCTCAAAAACTAAGGGAAATACTTATGCTACTTTACTGCATCACCCTTTCCTCTTCAAGGAAAACCAACACAAGCTCAAGACATAGCACTCTCCTCTTCCCTAGGTACGCCACCGCCGCCTTCACCGATCTCCTCTTCCCTCTGGGCCGCTCCTACTCTTGCAGCCGTCATTTCCACTCATCCCCAAACCCCGTCCCTCCCGATCCCCTTCCTCTTATGATCGAGGGTGAATCATTGATGTGCTGCCAGCTTGGGCGAGACGCTGCCGATGCGCAAAGAAGATGCGAAGGGGTAGCACTACACGCGCAACCCTATTGAGCCGGCGGCGGCGGATGCCCCTTGATGAAGACGTCCTTGAAGGTAACGGGCAGGCGACGACAACGACGCGGTGAAGACCTCTCTCTTCCTTATTCCAGTTCGATGTCGCGGCTATCAATGCATTTGACAGCTGGCCGTAGGGAGAAGGTCAAGGCTAAGGTATATCGCGAAACACTTCCCTACACAACCGATTCCATTTCACTTCATGACGATGCCGCTAACACCCATTCCGTATTTAACAACAACTAGGCAGTAGGATTATCCCTCCGGTTCTATCAATTTTTGCAGTCGTTGTCTTCGCATTGTGTTCATTGGCCGGTGACCAGTATGGTAAGCATCCACGTTTCCATTCCCCTTTCATTTCATATGTATGATTTTTTGGTACAAGGTACCATGGTTGAACTCCTACTTCACAGTACTAATTTACATGTCAGTCATGTAACTATTTGTATATACTGTGTAGATTCAATTTCGCATATGGGGATTCTAATGTGGATATTTGATCTTCAGTTCAAGTAATTGAGTTCCTGGTTGTATTGCCATCTACATATATCCAATTTCTAAGCAGCAGAGGTACACGGTCCAGTCAACCAGAAGGCGTAGATTTTCTGCCCGTCTGGATTAGTCTATACTGCACTCATGTGCTAGTTTTCTCCCTGTCCCCTGTCTCCTCTGTGGCTTTCTGAATCCTACTGGCATGTAGATGCTTATTTGTCCTTCTGGAAGATGTCTCTTGATTGATGCAAGTATTTTTTGATTAAGCTTACCTGTTAAATTTTCAGATGGCTCTTGATTCATTTCAGATTTCACACATGCTCTAGCCACTCATTAGTCCAAGCTAATTGGTATTTCATATACTGATCCATGTTGAATGCAGCATATATATGAAACCAAACAAGAGGACCAAAACTATATTCAATTTGTTACAACATTTTGTATGTCTAATATATTCGCCAGCTTATGCAACTTTAGTTTTATGTTTCATAATTTTGAAAAATATAGCCGAAACTCGAGATGGTTGGTGTGGATTATGAGCACGCATGCACACCTTGCTGCTGGTTAGTGTGGATTCGTGAGGCAGGTGGGAGAAAGATTGACAAAGTGGTGGTGTCCTGCGGTTGGGAGGGCCACGGTGAGCACCCCCTGCCCCCTCCCACAATTTTTTTATGTGCCACAAATTTCTCATGGATGGCTGTGAGATTGCTAATTATGCTTACTTTTGGGTTAACACGAATAATGCTCAGAGAGAAACTTTGTTCCTTCAGTTGATCACATGGCTAAAGAAAAAAAATGTGAATATATTATTTTATTGATGTATGTACAAGATATGCTCGTTTCTCTGAAGAACATGTGAAGACTTTTTTTTATTAAATTAATGTATAGCATACGTCGACTTTGATGATTTGTGCCTGTCAGGTGTTAAGATTTTATCCATTTTTCTTTTGTGAAAGGAAGCTATTTTCTGTACTGTAGCAGTATATTCCAATGTTCTTTTATTATTGTATAGAATATGTTGACTTTGCTGACTTGTGCCTATCAAATCTTACGATTTTATTATTTTTTTTCTTTTAGGAAAGGATGTTATTTTCTGTACTGTTTACTCATACAGAAAGAATCTAAAATTCGATATCCCATGTAGAATGTATGACCATGCCAACTGTCCCTATGCTTTGCATTTAAGCAATCAACATGGACACATAATGTTGACAAGTGGAAGTATCAAGATTTACAATTTTGAATATTATTAGTAGTTGTATATGTAGTTGTATATTTTGCGAAAAATACATGTAGTTTGTATACTTTCATTCGTCATGATAATTGTGTGTGTGTGTGTGTGTGTGTGTGTGTCCTCATATGCTTTTTCCATGCCAAGTTATGCTATTGCTATCTATCTTACTACTCGTCTTGTATACTAATATAGAGGTTACAATTATTAACGGCATTAGGCTTAATTTAAAAGTAATTTGTGCATGCTAGTCCAATTTTTATGTATTTGAAGTATAATTTTATAACTTGGTCTTCATGAGAAATATGATGTGATTGCAGCGGGGGTGCTGAAGTACTCTGAGGCAACCTTTCATGGGAGTTGATCTGGAGGTAGATGCAAATTACTTATCTTTGACTTGATTTAGCAAATTTCAAAAGTTTGTGCTAATTTCACGTCATGGTATATTCTTGACATCGCCCAATCCTTAAACAATACAAATACCTTTTAGGTTTTTAACCACATTATTTTAGAAGATTACCCTCACCAACGTTGTGATGCTAATACGGCTACATGCAGGTGATGACTTTAGATATGAACTGGTCTCCTTGTACTTCAACAGTAAGTTTTAGTCTATTGCATTCTATTTTTGCTTCTGCAAGTTTTTCAGAGCTGCGGATATATGTCAGTGCATGATATGATAAGTTATTTCTTAGTAAGCATGCCTGTGTGTAACTATTTTCTGAAATATACATTAACTCTATGGCATACTTGTGATATTGTGGTCAAATTAAATGGTTAACTAAAATATTCCTTAGTGTGCTGCATTGAGCAATTTCTCTGGCATACTTGGACCATTTGGATAATGCAAAGCTTACCTTTATACGCATGTAATATATATTTGCACAAAGAACCTATCATATTATTGAACTTTAGCCTCAATAATCACGGAGGATTATAATTCAAGCTCTATTTTTGCGAATGAATTCAAGCCCTTCTTAAACCTTTGGAAGCAATGGTTTTTCAATTGGTATATGTACTGTTTTGTCGCTCAATAGATTTGCCCGATGTAGGAGGACCAAAACTACTAATTGATGAATTTATCAGTTTACACGACCACCAATCGATAAACTGCAGTAAAATAAAGAAAAATGTGTGCCTTATGATCAGAAGGTCAAACAACCAACCAAGTACAATCAACAAGAGACACCAAGATTGCACAAGGTAACCTATGTGCTTATGATTTTAGTGCTTAGAGAGGTTGTTCGAGGCTGATCGTGTGTCGCCTTTAGAGTTCTCTGTATTTTCGCTAAAACTTCTAGCATGTAAGAACACAACTATGGTCAGGCTTTGGTGATTTATCTTACAGGAGACATTTGCTATATGTTTCATTGTATATATTTAAATAAATTCATTGTATGCTACCAGAAAACTAGACGTGCATGGAAACGTACGGGTGCTCGGGTGCCGACGTACTAATAGAGCACAATATTTTTGGAAAAGATGTGATTTATGGGGAAAATATCACCTATTATCTTATTTGAGAATCAATTATACTACCTTAATGATTGATTGATTATGATAATAATAATATCTTTCTACATATATGGTATGGGGCCTAATAATGTTTAAATTTTGTATCACACGCAAAATTCCGAGTCACTGCCTGGTTGGACTCCAATAACATATTCCTACAAAAAAAATACTAATTAAGTCACGTGTTATATCATAATTCATATATTAATTTTGCTAGAGTAAAACCTCTAATATAATTCCTTCTATCACTAACATTGTAGTGCCAAAGTAGACGGGCGCAGCAACGCGCGCTTTCAATGATCTAGTATGATATAAACCCCATCTTTTTATCCTCGATGGCAACAATACAATACATGCCTTGCTGCCCCTGTTGTCACTGGGAAAGGACACCGCAAGATTGAACCCAAAGCTAAACACTTCTCCCATTGCAAGAAAGATCAATCTAGTAGGCCAAACCAAACTGATAATTTGAAGAGACTTGCAAAGATAACTTAATCACACATAAAAGAATTCAGAGGAGATTCAAATATTTCTCATAGATAAACTTGATCATAAACCCACAATTCATCGGATCTCGACAAACACACCGCAAAAAGAGTTACATCGAATAGATCTCCAAGAAGATCAAGGAGAACTTGGTATTGAGATTCAAAGAGAGAGAAGAAGCCATCTAGCTAATAACTATGGACCCGAAGGTCTGTGGTAAACTACTCACAACTCATCGGAGAGGCTATGGTGTTGATGTAGAAGCCCTTCGGGGTTGATTTCCCCTCCGGCGGAGCGCCGGCGAAGGCTCCAAGATGGGATCTCGCGGATACAGAAGGTTACGGCAGTGGAAATACTTTTTCATGGTCGCTTGTGATGTTTTCGGGGTACGTGGGTATATATAGGAGGAAGAAGTACGTCGGTGGCTGTCGGTGTACTAGAATAGGGGTACCCTAGTACCCCGAACTTGTGCACGGGTAGTTGCAGCACCCCGCGGCAAAGGCTTGCCGGGCGAACGCCAAGATCCCCCAAGGTTCCCTTGGAGCCATCCAAGAACAAAGTATTTAAGCTAAGGAGACAAGACCCCGGCAAGAGGAGCTTGCCGGGAAGGCTAACCAAGGCGCTCCAAGGAACTTGCCGCGAAGCGCCACGCGCTCCGGCAAGGCAGCAAGGCCCCGGCAAGAGGAGCTTGCCGGGAAGACTAAACAAGGTACACCGAGGCTCGGTGAGCGACGAGCTTCTGGGCCCGGCGAAGATAACGACAGCGGCAAGGCGCTTGCTGCGGCAGGCGGCCACTCTGCGTCCACGCTCCAGCGCATCCACCAACGTGTCGCTCTGGGGGCCTCTCCGGGCGCGCGTGGCGGGAGGCTGTACAGCCAGCGGTGCGCAGTGGCATGCGAAGCTGACAAGATCGCCATCGTGGCGAACGGTGGCGCCCCTAACGGTCCTTTTCTGCACTGTTCGGGCGACTCAGACGGGCATTTAATGCCCTTGTCCCCTGCCGTCAGGGTTAGGTAGGGTGCACTGTACAAGCAACTGTATCAACTACCTCGCTTTTTACGTTTTTACCCTCCTCTGCGTTGCCACCTGTCGGTGACCCCTTTAGCGTATAAAAGGAGGCCCATGCGCAACGTAAGGGGGGGTTCGGTTCGAAGGTTCGGACAGTTTGCTTCGATTCATTCGTAGCCCAGAAAACATCACACTCTCTCGCTCGAGAGCAAGAACACCAGATAATACAACCAGACAAGCACCAGTAGGAGTGTTATCTCTTCGGAGAGCTCCGAAGCTGGGTAAACTGCTCGTGTGCCTCGCCTCGATCTGCTCTTCGTGCGACCTCCGCCCCCCGCCGAACCGAAAGGGGCCCGGTCCGCCGGCCCCATAGGTGTTCG
The DNA here is from genome assembly GCF_002162155.2 of Triticum dicoccoides. Classification (NCBI taxonomy): domain Eukaryota; kingdom Viridiplantae; phylum Streptophyta; class Magnoliopsida; order Poales; family Poaceae; genus Triticum; species Triticum dicoccoides. Next base: position 533,463,057 of record NC_041383.1, on the reverse strand, counting down.
TGGATCAGTTTTCCCTGACATCTTTGGCGCGCCAGGTAGGGGGTGTTGAGATTGTGTGAACCAGATCCGGCGTTCACACGAGCTAGATCTTTATTCCCTTCATCAACATGCCACCGAAGAAGAAGACTTCGGCGGCAGCCGCTCCATCCACGTCACTTTCGCCACCGTTGGAGCAAACGAGTGGTGGGATGGACGCCGGCGGAAGAAAGGACGTCGACGTGGAAGCCCATGATGCCGCCAGGTCCAAGAATAAGGCTGCACAAACCTCGGCGATTGTACATGTTCCACGCCACTCTCAGGAGGCGCAAGATCAACAGCGTCATGGCACTAGCAGTGCCATACGCATGATAGCCCAAGACCAAGCTGGTGGATCTCGGGGCGCTCAAGACCAGCATGCATGCCAGCATGCTGGCACGAGCGGAGCACGGTCGCCTGGACGGGATACTGCTCCTTCTAACATAGTTAGAAGTTCGAGCACATCCCGCTCCTTGCGCCGTCCGCCACTGCCACCCACCACTCCAGCAGAAGCTTTGGCGCGAGCTCAACTTCTCCTAGATTACCCTCCGACGTCGGACAAGATCGACAAATGGAGGGCTACCATGCAGAGTCTCATCGGCTACGCCAACGGCGACACTCCACGGCAGCCGAGCGCGCCGTCGCCGCGGCAGGACCGCCGGACGCGAGCCAGTGGCGACGAAACGGGCGGAGGTGCAACTACCATGCAATCACCGCCCCGAAGGCCAAGATTGCCGACTCACCGGATCCACCTCGACAGCGACTCCACTGCATCGTCGGATCCACGAGCTCGTCGCGATCAGCACCAAGTTCTTCATGATCGACAACAAGAAGACGCTCGAACCCGCATCGAGCGCTGAAGGGAAGCGCGACGTCAATCCGACAAGCACGCTGGGCCCTCTGTTGACATGCATGCGCCAGGGGAACCAGGCGATCTGCCGTACGCGGTAGGTTGTCCTACGTTCACTCGTGAGCTGCGGCAAGTCCAGTGGCCCAGTACAAAGAACTTCAAGCCAGACGTACCGGAGAAGTACGACGGCAAGACGCATCCGTCAGAGTTCCTCAGCATCTACACCATTGCGGTACAAGCTGCCGGGGGACGAGATGAAAAGATCCTTGCCAACTACTTCCCGCTGGTGCTCAAGCCCAATGTCAGATCCTGGCTCATGCACTTGCCGGACAACTCCATATCCTCTTGGGCTGATCTGTGCCATCAGTTTGTTGGCGCCTTTACCGGCGGACACAAGCCTCATGGCCAGGAGAGTGATCTTCATCTGCTCGCCCAGAAGGAAGGAGAGCCCCTGCGCAAGTACATTCAGAGATTCAGTAGCTTGCAGCACAACATCCCAGACGTCCACCCTGCCGTGGTGATCAACGCGTTCCATCAGAACATGCGGAACCGCAGGATGCGGGAGGAAATGGCGATGTGCAAGATCAGGGACGTCAGTGAATTATATGCACTGGCCGACAAGTGTGCGCGTGCTGAGGAAGGGAGGAGACTCCCCGGAGAAAATATAGGAGCGGGAGGATCTGACAGTGAGGATGCTGCCCCGACAAGGAAAAACCGGCGGCGGAACAACAGAAGGAGGAAAGGCAAAGAAGTGCTAGTTGCTGAGCAGTCCGGCAATGGTGGCGGCGCCAAGGAAGCCAAAGCTGGTGACTCCGGCAAGGAGGTTGCCGCGGAGGTGGCGGTCACCGACAAGCAGGACGACACCAACAAGCAGTATTGCAAGATTCACCGCACCAAGGGCCATGATCTTCAGAACTGTAAGAGGGTCGAGCAGCTTGTTGAGCAACAGAAAGCTGAATACGAGCGGCGCGACAAGGAGAAGGCCCAGGAAGGAGCTGGTGGATCCGGAAAGAAACGTCCCGGCCGAGGAGGACGCCGCGGCAAGGCCAAGCAGGGGCAAGGAGACAGACCTCCTCGCGGCCATGACAAGGATGAAGATGACGGCGACGATGAAGATATGGATGATGAGGAGACTGATGAGCAGGAGTTCCAGAAAGCCACAGAGGTCCTGTGCGTTGACGGTGGTGCTTCTCTGCATGCCTCGCACCGCCAACTCAAGCAGTGGGTGCGGGAAGTTAATGCAGCAGAACCACCCGTCGAGTCACGCAAGCCTCTGAAATGGTCCGGCACGCCTATCATCTTTGATGTTGAGGACCACCCAGATCGCATAACTGCGGTCGGGTGCTTGCCGATGTTGGTCTCACCAACAATCCGCAACCTCAAGGACACTAAGATGCTAGTTGACGGCGGGGCCGGCTTGAACCTGATCTCCTCCGCGGTGCTCCAGAAACTCCAGATTCCTGACAGCGAGCTCGAAGAGACCGGCACATTTCAAGGAATCAATCCGGGAAGGAGCAAGCCAAAGGGAAAGATCACGTTGCCGGTAACATTTGGCAGTGAGCTGAACTTCAGGACTGAGAGGGTCACGTTTGACCTTGCCGACTTTCCATTACCTTACAATGGAATCCTTGGCCGTCCGGCACTTGCCAAGTTCATGGCAGCCTCTCACTATGCGTACAACGTACTGAAAATGCCAGGCCCAATAAGTGTCATCTCTGTCCCTGGCGACAAGAAGGATGCTCTTATCTGTGCCGACAAGATCTACCGGGAAGCCGCAGCCGCAGCAGAACGCAGGTCACTTGCCGCTGAAGCTCCCGGGGGAAAGAAGAAGACCAAGACCGGCAAGAGCTCTGATGCCCACTCCGGCAAGCGCACTTCTTCGGAGTGCTGCGCTACCATCGAGGACGCACCATCGAGCTCCACCGGCAAGTGTAAGAAGGCAATGGCAGCTCCACCTGAGACCAAGAAGGTGTCCGCCAAGGAGGATGGCACTGGTGGTACATTTACCATCAGCGCCACTCTTGACCCCAAATAGGAAAGCGCACTCGTTGCTTTCCTGCGGGCGAATGTCGATGTGTTTGCGTGGCAACCGTCCGATATCCCCGATGTTCCCAGGAAAGTAATTGAGCACCACCTTGCCGTCTGTCCTCATGCGCGGCCCGTCAAGCAGAGAGTCAGGAAGCAGGCAGTAGAGCGCCAAGAATTCATCGCAGAAGAAATCAAGAAGTTGGAAGCAGCAGGCCTTGTCAGAGGAGTACTCCATCCCACGTGGTTGGCCAATCCTGTTGTTGTGCGCAAGGCTAACGGGAAATGGAGACTTTGTATTGACTTCACTGATGTTAATAAAGCTTGTCCCAAAGACCCATTTCCCTTGCCGCGTATTGACCAGATTGTTGACTCCACAGCCGGATGTGATTTGCTTTCATTTCTTGATGCATACTCAGGATACCATCAGATCTTCATGGCAGAAGAAGATGAAGAGAAAACCGCATTTATCACCCCGTGTGGCACGTACTGCTTCATACGGATGCCTTTCGGTTTGAAGAATGCTGGTTCAACATTCGCAAGGGTAGTCCACCATGCTTTTGAGCCGCAAATACACAGAAATGTGGAAGCTTACATGGATGACATAGTGGTCAAGAGCAAGAACAAGGCGACCCTGATTCAAGATTTAGACGAAACATTTGCAAACCTGCGCAAGATCAACCTCAAGCTTAACCCCGAGAAGTGCGTGTTTGGAGTCCCTTCCGGCAAGCTTCTCGGGTTCTTCGTGTCTTAGCGGGGAATTGAAGCCAATCCCGACAAGATCAAAGCCATTGAGCAGATCGAAGCACCAAAGCGCGTCAAGGATGTACGTGTCACATCCCTAGTTCTGACAATGCCTAGTGCATGTATTAGAGTGTTACATCATGTTTAAATTTCATTTAAACCTGAGATGGGGATTGACTAAGCCCTAGCACCAAATGAATTCAACTAGGGTCAAAATAAAACCTTTTTCATTGAACTCAAAATGTCCTCTAAAAATGTTCAACATTTCTGGTTTGAGGTGGAAGCATCTACCAAAAATGGTTTATATTTTTGCAGGACATATTTGGTCACTGAATTAAATCATATAGTATTTTCATTTGGGCATTTAAATGCTATTAAATATTTCAAATGCTCAAATAATCATAAACTAAAATGTTTACTGTTGGATATATTCTAAACAGTAGCCATGATTAGTTTCATGATTTTTGAAAGTGTCTGAGTATTTTTAATAAAGCCCTAAAATTACAGAATAATAGAAAACTGAGATAATTAGAAAAAGAGAGAGAGAGAGAAAGACCCGTACCTGGGCCACTTACCTGTAGCCGGCCCAGCTGCACCGGCCCAGCCCACCAGCGCCCTCCCTGTCGTCTTCCTCCTCGGGACAGTAGGACAGGGGCGTGTGCCCGCGGCGCGCACGCACGCGCAACGCCACCTCCTGCCTGCCTGCCGCCACTCCGACACCGCTACGGATGCCACGCACCCCCTCTCCCTTCTCCCTCTCTCCCGCGTCCTCATCCTCTCCCCGGAACACTCTCCCCCCTCCTCTGTTCTCCTCACCGAGCGGAGCCGTCGCCGCCGCTCGCCATAACCACAGCCACCGCCCTTCCCTCGCTCCCCCGACTAGCCCAGAGGCTCCGCCTCGACCCCCTCCTCCTCTCCACCGAGCCACGAGGCCCCGGACGCGCTGCAACACCGCCACCATCGTCGTTTCCGTCGCCGGCCGCCGTGGATCCTCGTCGTCGATTCGAGAGCTACCGGACGTCCCCGAGCCCGCTAACCATCCCTGCAGCTCCGCGGTGAGCCGCTGACCCGATTCCCCCTTGCCCCTCGTCCCTAGCATCCTGTAGTTGCCGTCCCCTTGAGCTCCGAAGCTCGCCGCCGCCGTGCCTCGTCACCGCCGTGGCTGGAGCCGTTGTAGCTTGAAGCCGAGCACACCACCGCACTCAACACGTCTCCAGGAGGCCGTAGCCACCACCAGCTTCTCCCCACGTGCCCCCTAGCACCAACCCCACACCCACCCGAACTCCGACCGCCGCCAAAGCTCATCGCCGACATGATTCCGGCAACCCCCGCGCCCAACTCCGCCTCCTCTTGATGCGGGAGAGCACGGGCTACGTCCCGGTGGTCTCCGGGTGCCCAACCGCAGCCTGTAGCGCCGCCTCGACCAACTCCGGCGAGCCACCGCCGCTCTGACCGTCGCCGTCGTCCAACCGCCGGCGCCTTTGACGTGAACCGTCATTAGCGGCTAATCCCCCCCCATTAACACACTAACAGGCACTGACAGCGGGCCCCGTAGCGGGTCAAAGCCCGAGTCAACGCGGGATTAGCCCCTGTGTCGCTGACGTGTGGACCCCGCATGTCAGATTTGACCTGGACCTGGTCGTTGACTCGCTGACGTCATGCTGGCGTCAGGCTGACGCAATTAAATCATTTCTGGATTTAATTTAATTCTGAAATTCCAGAAAATGTGCAAAACTTCTAAAATCCATAGAAATTCAACCGTAACTCCAAATTAAATAATTTATATATGAAAAATTATCAGAAAAATTCAAGGAATCCATCTGTACCATTTTCATGCATGTTAGAACAACTTATAGGTGCTGTTTAGCACAAATCAATTAAATGGCATTTGAATAATCACATATGGAGTTTGAATTTGAATCTTGTATTCAAACCAACTTCATTTAATCTGTTGCTAGTTGCATTAGCCCAAAACACATTCATTTTGCCATGTCATGATCATGCATCATATTGTGCATTACATTGATTGTGTTCTTTTTGTTTGCCGGTATTTGTCCCCTCTCGATAGACGTGATACCGATGATGTGATCGTTGACACTGATGAAGACTCAATGTTATCTTCATAAGTGCCAGGCAAGCAAAACCCCTTGTTCATTCCGATAAAATCCCACTCTCTCGCTCCTGCTCCCTTTTACTGCATTAGGACAACATCGATTCATCTGTTACTTGCTGCGGTAGCTGAACCCCTTTATCCTCTGCATGACCTGTCATTGCCACAGTAAATAGATGAAACCCACTAGCATGAGTAGGAGTTGTTTGAGCCCTGTTGTGCCTACTCATTCATGCTTGTTTGTCATGCCTGCTACTGCTTAGAGTTGAGTCAGGTCTGATTCATCGGGGATGAATCAGAGGTGTGTGAACATGTCCTACTGTGTGTGAGCTAAGTGTGTGAACACGATTTGGTAAAAGGTGTCGGTGAGAGGCCATGTAAGAGTACATGGTGGGTTGTCTCATTGAAGCCGTCCTTAGGAACTGAGTTCTGTGTTTGTGATCCATGACTCAGCTACTACCATACATTGGGCCCTGAAATATGACCCCGCTCGACTTCTTATTCACCCTAGTCCTCTGTCCAGGAGTTGCAAGTAGTTTCTGGTGTTTGTAGCTTACTGGAGGCCGTGGACAGCGCTGACCGTAGGGGTGGGCTGTGATGCGGTAGGTACGTGGCACGGTGTACCGGATGCCCGTTTGGTATCTCGGGAACCCTGTTCACATCATTTGGGGCTGTGAGCGAAACTCCGGCCGGATCTCCTCATGGATGGAACCCGAATAGGCGATAAACCTGGACTAGAGACTTCAGTGTTTAGGTAGGTCGTGGTCTACACCCACGTCGGCTTTCGCTTGAAGTCTGCCGAGCACATGTCGTGTGCAGACGCTAAGTGGTGGAAACATGTATGAAGAAGTACACCCCTGCAGGGTTAACATCATCTATTCGAATAGCCGTGTCCGCGGAAAAGGACTTCTGGGTTGCTTATATCAGTTCATAGACAAGTGAAAGTGGATACTCTAAAATACGCAAGATAAGCGTGAGTGCTATGGGTGGCGTTCTCGTAGGGAACGAGAGCGGATCCATAGTGGTGTATTGATATGGTGAATATGTGGACTCGTGTGCGCCACCTCAAAAGAGTTACATTGCAGTCGTAGTTCAGGATAGCCACCGAGTCAAAGCTGGCTTGCTGCAGTTAAACCCCACCATCCCCTTTGTTGATAATGATGCATATGTAGTTAGTTCTGATGTAAGTCTTGCTGGGTACATTTGTACTCACGTTTGCCTATTTATGTTTTTGCAGAGAGACTTCGGTCTCGCTAGTAGTTTCGCGTGGACTTCGACGTTTAGCTTGTTACCTCAGCTACGATCTTGTGCCCTCGGCAGGATCTGATCGATAGTCAGGCTTCTCAGCCTTTTTCATTTATAGATGTCTGTACTCAGACATGATAGCTTCCGCTTGTGCTTTGACTTGTATGCTCTGGTTGTTGGGTCATGAGACCCATGTTTGTAATGTCTCGCTCCTCGGAGCCTATTGAATAAACTACTTGAGTCGTAGAGTCATTTTGTGATGCCATGTTGTATTGCACATATCGAGCATATTGTGTGTATGTTATTGAAATGCTTGTATGTGTGGGATCTGACTATCTAGTTGTTTATCTTTAGTAGCCTCTCTTACCGGGAAATGTCTCCTAGTGTTTCCACCGAGCCATGGTAGCTTGCTACTGCTCCGGAACACTTAGGCTGGCCGGCATGTGTCCTTCTTCGTTCCTGTGTCTGTCCCTTCGGGGAAATGTCACGCGGTGAATACCAGAGTCCTGTTAGCCCGCTACAGCCCGGTTCACCGGAGTCCTGCTAGCCCAGTGCTACAGCCTGGATTCACTCGCTGATGACCGACACGTTCGATGCTGGGTCATGGATGCCTGTCCCTGTAAGTTTGTGCCACTTTGGGTTTACGACTAGCCATGTCAGCCCGGGCTCCTTACCATATGGATGCTAGCGACACTATCATATACGTGTGCCAAAAGACGCAAACGGTCCCAGGCAGAGGTAAGGCGACACCCGTGGGAATACCGTGCGTGAGGCCGCAAAGTGATATGGGGTGTTACATGCTAGATCGATGTGGCATTGAGCCGAGGTCCTGACAGCATTGGTATCAGAGCTTGACTGCCTGTAGGATTACCAAGCCAAACTGGTCGAAGTTGAGTCTAGAAATTCTTTAGTTATATAAGGGAATTGATTGTGGGATGGAACGTAAGGCTCTTTTTACTCCTTATACCTCATGGCCTTCTGATCTGAGACATCATCTTCTCTTCTACGGGGATTAAGAACTAGGCTATCTCTTCTTCCCATCAGGATCACGTGTTACTAATCCGTAGACTTATAAGATTGTTGGATTTAAGCTTGAGTTCAGTTCCTACTACCTCCATATGTTAATTGTTGATCTCGAAACCTTGATATTGTGCTTCTGAGTGGTTATGCCACCATTTTTGTGAATGTCTCAAGTCTTTTCTGAGCATTTACAGCCGTTATGCTGTCCGAGTCATTCCAGGTTTCTAAATAGTCTGATGCATTTGCAAAATCCTTTCCCTCTGGTTTCGATGCTCCTTTATGCCAGCTCAATCACACTAATTGTTGAGTTGAGGTATTCTACTGCCTCGACCTTTATGTTGGAATAATTATTATGACCCTAGGTGTCTCAGGGGATCATCTAGTAATTTAGCCATGATTTGTGTTCCCAGTGTGATGATTCTGGCCATCATTCTCGAAAGCATCCCGTGATGCTACTTAGTAATTGGTATTCTGTTCCTGGGTTCTTGAACACGAGATTCACTCTACTTACTTCATGTTGATAGTGTTTGCTAGTTCCTTCAGGATATTAGTAACTTTGCGATAGTCCTCGAGGTCCGTGGTATTTCCTTCTTCCAAATACTATGAACCGCTTATGGCAGATGTTTATTGGATCAAAAGATCACAATTAGAGTACTCTTGAGGAGATCTCCATTCATAAATCGTGACTCTGCCAGTCCTACCTCTCTGCATGGGTTATCTGGAAGAAATGTTGAATTCGTTCGACATGCCAAACCATGCATCCACAACTCAGAAAATCGTGTGTTCCTTTGAGTTGTCCCTCTTTAGTTGTCTACTGACCTTCGTCTATCAATTGATAGTCAAGAGTATGCGTGCGTTCGTTTATCGATGCCTATTACTCTTGTGGTCCGTCAAGCCATTCTATCGCAGAATGACTAGGAGAAACAAACTCCAGTACCTCATCCATATTTAGGATTGGGTCAAAGTAGTTGTGTTCCGTAGATCAAGTTACAATCCAGCTTCTGGTCTGCTCTACCCTGAAGTATTACCTTCTTTATGACAGGAATTTCATGAGAATTGCACCACCTTTTGTGAATTCTTGACATAGTGATACTTCTCGCCATCCTTTTTCATTCCTCGGTTCCGTGTTGATGCAACCGGAATACCGACAAATGAATTATGATGTGTGAAATCAATACTCCTAGCAACCTCGTTGCTTGGTAGTTAAAGGATAATAATTTTATTCTTAGTATGTTGGTTATTGAATCACCATTCTAAGATTGATCGTGCTACCTAGTCCTTATTTCCTGGTGCACTCTTTGGTTGATGAGTTAGGATTTGTCAAGTCCTCGCTCATTTGATCATATCATCTTGCCCTGAAAAGCAAGATTGTTCTCGAGCTTAGTAACATATCGGTGGTTCGTGATTTTCCGAAGATCTTCTCGGAAGTACTACCAGGTCGTCACCTGACCGTTATGTTGAGCCCGTGATCAAGTTGGTTTCTTATGAACCACCTTCTTTCCAAGAATCGGTGTTAGATATCCCTGAGCTAGTTGGTTAAGCTGGACAACAACTTGGAGAGTTGGAAGATAAAAGCTTGTCTGACTTAGTTCGTTCCAAAGGGATATTCTTGTGTAGTGTGTGTTGAAGAAAGATGATATCTTCATCGATTGGTCCCTGTGATCAGTTGTTGGACCTATTGTCTTATCAATCCCTTGATTTGAGTGTGGGCTATCGTCAAATCAAATCAGTACCAACGATGCTCGTAATGTTGTCCTACTCGTGGTTGATCCCTCGAGCATACACCATTACGTCTTTGGTCTGACCAATGCTATCACCGTGTTCACATGATGGTGGAAGTGCAGTGATATGGAAATTCCGATGAGTTGCTGTTGAGCCCATCAGTAGCATTTTGTTTCCCCCCATGAATCATGTTGAACATCAACCTAGTGTTGGAAACTTGTGTAAGCATTTCTTCGTGTTTCGTTCATAAAGCATGTGTTTGAATGAAAGTAGTGACTTTCCCTAATTCATGTGCATATGATGCAAGTTGCCGCCATGAATTTGAGGAAGATTGTTTTGTTTCCTTGGAATCATCCCAAATCAGTCATGCACACGTGCGAAGTATTCTGTGGTCTGGAGACTTGCAACCTTCATTCCATATGTGTCCCGAGCACACCAAGCCACTGATTGATTTGTTCAAGGAGAAGAAGTTCCTTCATAAGAGCTAATCATATGACTTATGCAAGGACTTCGTTATCCACGGTGATGGTTCCCCCTCCTGAACTCGGTAGTGTTTTATTATAAGACTACTATGTGGTCATGCTTGTCTGGGACAACGTGTTCACATGTTAGTAGCAGAACCAGCTCATGTTTTGGAGCTTGCTATCATAGTTCATTCCCTGAGAATCTCGCAACGTCATCTCGTCGATTCGTGTTGCAAACTTCCGTTTTTCTTCCTAGACTCGATGAGTCTGGAATATTCTGACACCAACCAGATCTGAATCTCCGGCAGATATGATGGTTGGAATATTTCCCAAGAATTATAATATTGGTCGCGCGATAACCGGTAAAGTGGATGTCGTGGCCAACACACCCAACCGGAAGACCTGTTATTATAATATCTTGATTGAGGAAGTTGGCCACCTCCCCATAGGGATTTCGTAGGATTTACTCCCTAGTTGCTCCTATGGATTCTGAGATCCCGAAGTCCGACCTTTTACTTGATGTCCTAGATACCAGACCATTTCTATGAATGGGTTACACTAGCACATCAAGGAGAACATTAGAAGCGGAGTGCTAAATGTTTCTCGGTCGATCATCCAGATTTTGTTTCCTTGGCCTCGCTAAGATGAAATCTGAGAAGGTGTTATCTTTCTTTGCATCTACATCCTCCATCATCATTCATCATGGTAGCAAGTTGTGTTGCCGGACCCTTGACACGGATGTTGGTAAAACCTTGATGAATATGGAAATGCTCAAGTTCTTGAGAGCACGCACAAGCGTTACGTGTTATCATCGGCTCTAACTGGGATTACTCTCAGTTTCCTCGGCAATGCTATGACCTCTTCAAACAGTGAATTCACTCCCTATTGTTGGGTTCTTCCCCAGTTACCAGAATCATTCCTAACATTTGCATTTTGTTCCTAGCTTGCACCGCCAATGTGCCATTCTACCATGGGTCTCTTCCATTTCCGGTGATAAGCAAATTCATCCATTATGTTGTCTTCAACAAGGTAATCCACATCATCCAAGTCCGAGTATGCCATTCTACCGACCCCCTCCAAACGATCGCTCGAGAATTGCCTTAGGCTGGTTTAAAGAGTTTCAATGATCTCTGAATCAAAAGTAATTCTTTTTGCCACTTAAGGGGATATCTCTACGAGTCACCTTCCCTAAGGTGTATCGTTGTGGTATCATGGCAACTCAACTCCTCGCTACGTTGACAACCGATTACCACCTTCTTAAGTGTGGAATTGTTGTCTACCTAGTGAACCTCGTCACCTGCTCCACTCCATCCCTCCAGAGGTATGCTTCGTCTCTCAGCTCGGGAGATGTTGCTATGTCTCATTCTGTGAGTTAATCCTGAGTTGTTCGATCTCCGAGAAGATCGACCCTTCTAGAGTCTCCTTCTTCTCTCCATGTCATGTTGGCAGGATTTCTCAGAGCAAGACTTCGAGACAATGATGGTGATCGAATCAACGTTCCTATGAAGTGCAACCTGGATCGTGAAGATTGTACTAGTTGCGTTTACCCTTCACCTTACCCTACGCTTGAATCTTGAGACGAGATTCTTGTTTAGTGGGGGTGAGTTGTCACATCCCTAGTTCTGACAATGCCTAGTGCATGTATTAGAGTGTTACATCATGTTTAAATTTCATTTAAACCTGAGATGGGGATTGACTAAGCCCTAGCACCAAATGAATTCAACTAGGGTCAAAATAAAACCTTTTTCATTGAACTCAAAATGTCCTCTAAAAATGTTCAACATTTCTGGTTTGAGGTGGAAGCATCTACCAAAAATGGTTTATATTTTTGCAGGACATATTTGGTCACTGAATTAAATCATATAGTATTTTCATTTGGGCATTTAAATGCTATTAAATATTTCAAATGCTCAAATAATCATAAACTAAAATGTTTACTGTTGGATATATTCTAAACAGTAGCCATGATTAGTTTCATGATTTTTGAAAGTGTCTGAGTATTTTTAATAAAGCCCTAAAATTACAGAATAATAGAAAACTGAGATAATTAGAAAAAGAGAGAGAGAGAAAGACCCGTACCTGGGCCACTTACCTGTAGCCGGCCCAGCTGCACCGGCCCAGCCCACCAGCGCCCTCCCTGTCGTCTTCCTCCTCGGGACAGTAGGACAGGGGCGTGTGCCCGCGGCGTGCACGCACGCGCAACGCCACCTCCTGCCTGCCTGCCGCCACTCCGACGCCGCTACGGATGCGACGCACCCCCTCTCCCTTCTCCCTCTCTCCCGCGTCCTCATCCTCTCCCCGGAACACTCTCCCCCCTCCTCTGTTCTCCTCACCGAGCGGAGCCGTCGCCGCCGCTCGCCATAACCACAGCAACCGCCCTTCCCTCGCTCCCCCGACTAGCCCAGAGGCTCCGCCTCGACCCCCTCCTCCTCTCCACCGAGCCACGAGGCCCCGGACGCGCTGCAACGCCGCCACCATCGTCGTTTCCGTCGCCGGCCGCCGTGGATCCTCGTCGTCGATTCGAGAGCTACCGGACGTCCCCGAGCCCGCTAACCATCCCTGCAGCTCCGCGGTGAGCCGCTGACCCGATTCCCCCTTGCCCCGTCGTCCCTAGCATCCTGTAGTTGCCGTCCCCTTGAGCTCCGAAGCTCGCCGCCGCCGTGCCTCGTCACCGCCGTGGCTGGAGCCGTTGTAGCTCGAAGCCGAGCACACCACCGCACTCAACACGTCTCCAGGAGGCCGTAGCCACCACCAGCTTCTCCCCACGTGCCCCCTAGCACCAACCCCACACCCACCCGAACTCCGACCGCCGCCAAAGCTCATCGCCGACATGATTCCGGCAACCCCCGCGCCCAACTCCGCCTCCTCTTGATGCGGGAGAGCACGGGCTACGTCCCGGTGGTCTCCGGGTGCCCAACCGCAGCCTGTAGCGCCGCCTCGACCAACTCCGGCGAGCCACCGCCGCTCTGACCGTCGCCGTCGTCCAACCGCCGGCGCCTCTGACGTGAACCGTCATTAGCGGCTAATCCCCCCCATTAACACACTAACAGTCACTGACAGCGGGCCCCGTAGCGGGTCAAAGCCCGAGTCAACGCGGGATTAGCCCCTGTGTCGCTGACGTGTGGACCCCGCATGTCAGATTTGACCTGGACCTGGTCGTTGACTCGCTGACGTCATGCTGGCGTCAGGCTGACGCAATTAAATCATTTCTGGATTTAATTTAATTCTGAAATTCCAGAAAATGTGCAAAACTTCTAAAATCCATAGAAATTCAACCGTAACTCCAAATTAAATAATTTATATATGAAATATTATCAGAAAAATTCAAGGAATCCATCTGTACCATTTTCATGCATGTTAGAACAACTTATAGGTGCTGTTTAGCACAAATCAATTAAATGGCATTTGAATAATCACATATGGAGTTTGAATTTGAATCTTGTATTCAAACCAACTTCATTTAATCTGTTGCTAGTTGCATTAGCCCAAAACACATTCATTTTGCCATGTCATGATCATGCATCATATTGTGCATTACATTGATTGTGTTCTTTTTGTTTGCCGGTATTTGTCCCCTCTCGATAGACGTGATACCGATGATGTGATCGTTGACACTGATGAAGACTCAATGTTATCTTTAGAAGTGCCAGGCAAGCAAAACCCCTTGTTCATTCCGATAAAATCCCACTCTCTCGCTCCTGCTCCCTTTTACTGCATTAGGACAACATCGATTCATCTATTACTTGCTGCGGTAGCTGAACCCCTTTATCCTCTGCATGACCTGTCATTGCCACAGTAAATAGATGAAACCCACTAGCATGAGTAGGAGTTGTTTGAGCCCTGTTGTGCCTACTCATTCATGCTTGTTTGTCATGCCTGCTACTGCTTAGAGTTGAGTCAGGTCTGATTCATCGGGGATGAATCAGAGGTGTGTGAACATGTCCTACTGTGTATGAGCTAAGTGTGTGAACACGATTTGGTAAAAGGTGTCGGTGAGAGGCCATGTAGGAGTACATGGTGGGTTGTCTCATTGAAGCCGTCCTTAGGAACTGAGTTCTGTGTTTGTGATCCATGACTCAGCTACTACCATACATTGGGCCCTGAATATGACCCCGCTCGACTTCTTATTCACCCTAGTCCTCTGTCCAGGAGTTGCAAGTAGTTTCTGGTGTTTGTAGCTTACTGGAGGCCGTGGACAGCGCTGACCGTAGGGGTGGGCTGTGATGCGGTAGGTACATGGCACGGTGTACCGGATGCCCGTTTGGTATCTCGGGAACCCTGTTCACATCGTTTGGGGCTGTGAGCGAAACTCCGGCCGGATCTCCTCATGGATGGAACCCGAATAGGCGATAAACCTAGACTAGAGACTTGAGTGTTTAGGTAGGTCGTGGTCTACACCCACGTCGGCTTTCGCTTGAAGTCTGCCGAGCACATGTCGTGTGCAGACGCTAAGTGGTGGAAACATGTATGAAGAAGTACACCCCTGCAGGGTTAACATCATCTATTCGAATAGCCGTGTCCGCGGAAAAGGACTTCTGGGTTGCTTATATCAGTTCATAGACAAGTGAAAGTGGATACTCTAAAATACGCAAGATAAGCGTGAGTGCTATGGGTGGCGTTCTCGTAGGGAACGAGAGCGGATCCATAGTGGTGTATTGATATGGTGAATATGTGGACTCGTGTGCGCCACCTCAAAAGAGTTACATTGCAGTCGTAGTTCAGGATAGCCACCGAGTCAAAGCTGGCTTGCTGCAGTTAAACCCCACCATCCCCTTTGTTGATAATGATGCATATGTAGTTAGTTCTGATGTAAGTCTTGCTGGGTACATTTGTACTCACGTTTGCCTATTTATGTTTTTGCAGAGAGACTTCGGTCTCGCTAGTAGTTTCGCGTGGACTTCGACGTTTAGCTTGTTACCTCAGCTACGATCTTGTGCCCTCGGCAGGATCTGATCGATAGTCAGGCTTCTCAGCCTTTTTCATTTATAGATGTCTGTACTCAGACATGATAGCTTCCGCTTGTGCTTTGACTTGTATGCTCTGGTTGTTGGGTCATGAGACCCATGTTTGTAATGTCTCGCTCCTCGGAGCCTATTGAATAAACTACTTGAGTCGTAGAGTCATTTTGTGATGCCATGTTGTATTGCACATATCGAGCATATTGTGTGTATGTTATTGAAATGCTTGTATGTGTGGGATCTGACTATCTAGTTGTTTATCTTTAGTAGCCTCTCTTACCGGGAAATGTCTCCTAGTGT
This sequence comes from Triticum dicoccoides, assembly GCF_002162155.2. Classification (NCBI taxonomy): domain Eukaryota; kingdom Viridiplantae; phylum Streptophyta; class Magnoliopsida; order Poales; family Poaceae; genus Triticum; species Triticum dicoccoides. Next base: position 533,447,604 of record NC_041383.1, on the reverse strand, counting down.
TTCCACCGAGCCATGGTAGCTTGCTACTGCTCCGGAACACTTAGGCTGGCCGGCATGTGTCCTTCTTCGTTCCTGTGTCTGTCCCTTCGGGGAAATGTCACGCGGTGAATACCAGAGTCCTGTTAGCCCGCTACAGCCCGGTTCACCGGAGTCCTGCTAGCCCAGTGCTACAGCCTGGATTCACTCGCTGATGACCGACACGTTCGATGCTGGGTCATGGATGCCTGTCCCTGTAAGTTTGTGCCACTTTGGGTTTACGACTAGCCATGTCAGCCCGGGCTCCTTACCATATGGATGCTAGCGACACTATCATATACGTGTGCCAAAAGACGCAAACGGTCCCGGGCAGAGGTAAGGCGACACCCGTGGGAATACCGTGCGTGAGGCCGCAAAGTGATATGGGGTGTTACATGCTAGATCGATGTGGCATTGAGCCGAGGTCCTGACAGTACGAAGGCTTGCCGGTTGCGTGGCTGCTCTCAGCAGGTTTATCTCTAGATCTGCTGAGCGCGCCCTGTCATTTTTCAAAATTTTGAAAAAGGCAGGTCCAATGAAATGGACTCCGGAAGCGGAGGCTGCGCTGCAGGACTTGAAGAGATACCTGTCCTCCACTCCAACGCTTGTCGCACCTAAGCCGCAAGAGAAGTTGCTGCTGTATATAGCGGCAACCAATCAAGTGGTTAGTGCTGCGTTAGTGGCGGAGAGGGAGGCGGATGATGAGCCAGCAACCACGGCAGATCCATCCAGCGACAAGCAGGGGGCTTCACCGACAAGCTATGGTCCCGACAAACATGGGTTTGTGCAGGAACATGATAAGATGCCAAGGAGAATGGTGCAGCGCCCAGTTTACTTTGTCAGTTCTCTTCTGCAGGGGGCTAGATCAAGGTACTCTGGTGTGCAGAAGTTGCTTTTCGGCCTCCTCATGGCCTCGAGAAAGCTGCGCCATTACTTCCAAGCACATGAGATCACAGTCGTCACTCGCTTTCCGCTGAAGAGGATACTGCAAAATCCAGAAGCAACGGGAAGGATTGTCGAGTGGGCGCTGGAACTGTCAAGCTTTGGCCTCAAGTTGAGAGCACCTCAACTATCCAAAGCAGAGCATTGGCAGAGTTCATAGCAGAGTGGACGCCAACCCCAGATGAAGAAATTCCAGAAACGAGCATCCCCGTCAAAGAGGCAAGCAAAGAATGGCTAATGTACTTTGATGGTGCCTTCTCGCTACAAGGTGCCGGTGCAGGCGTGCTGCTTGTCGCACCCACCGGAGAGCACCTCAAGTACATAGTCCAGATGCACTTTCCCAAAGAGCAAGCAACCAACAATACTGCACAGTATGAAGGATTACTTGCCGGTCTCAGAATCACAGCAGACCTTGGGATTAAGAAGCTCATTGTCAGGGGTGACTCACAGCTTGTCGTCCGACAAGTGAACAAGAACTACCAGAGTCCGTTGATGGAAGCGTATGTCGATGAAGTGAGGAAGCTAGAAGAGCACTTTGACGGCCTACAAATGGAGCATATCCCAAGAGCTCAGAATGATATTGTTGATGGCCTGTCAAAGTGCGCCGCACTAAAGTTACCTGTGGAACCAGGGATCTTTGTGCTTAAGTTGACTCAACCATCCGTAACACCCTCAACTGGACAAAGCAAGAAGAGGAAGTTGGTTACCGGCGACTACTTTCCGGCAGAGCTCCCCGAAGCCGCCGCCAAGAAAGTCCCCAAGATCAACACCAAGGATGCTGAGGGGCAGTCTGCTCCGGCAAGCCTTATGGTTTGTTCCATTGAAGCAGACGCTCCCGACAAGTTTTGCTCCGGCAAGCTTGCCGGGGAACATCAAGCTCCGGCAGGACCACAAGTCCTTGCCATGGAAGCGGATGTTCCCACAGCAGCAGATGCGCCTTTAGTCCTTGTTGTCGAGCCACATGCTCTAGCATGGGCACAGCAGATTGTCCACTTCCTTCAGACAGGAGAACTTCCCGAAGAACAAGAAGAAGCAGAAAGAGTAGCCCGACAGTCAAGTATGTACCAGTTTGTCAATAGCATACTGTACAGAAGAAGACTCAACGGTGTGAAATTGAAGTGTATTCGCCGGGAAGATGGACAAAAGCTGTTGGCGGAGATACATGGAGGCATATGTGGCCACCACATTGGCGCAAGAGCACTTGCCGGCAAAGCTTTCCGGCAAGGTTTCTTTTGGCCGACAGCCCTCCAGGATGCAACTGCACAAGTAACCAAGTGTGAAGCGTGCCAGTTCCACTCCAAACAGATACACCAGGCAGCTCAAGCTCTCCAGACGATCCCTTTATCCTGGCCATTTTCGGTCTGGGGGCTCGATATCCTCGGCCCCTTCCCCCGAGCTGTCGGGGGCTTTGAGTACTTGTACGTCGCAATCGACAAGTTCACAAAGTGGCCGGAAGTGCAGCCGTGAAGAAGGTGACATCACAGTCAGCAGTCAAGTTCTTCAGGTTGATTGTTTGCCGTTTCGGGATCCCTAATAGGATCATCACCGACAACGACACGCAATTCACGAGCCGCACCTTCATGCAGTACGTCCAAGACCTTGGCGCCAAGGTCTGCTTCGCTTCTGTTGCTCATCCAAGAAGCAACGGTCAAGCAGAGAGGGCAAATGCTGAAGTGCTGCGCGGGCTCAAGACCAGAACTTTCGACAGGCTGCACAGGTGCGGAAGAAACTGGATCGAGGAGCTGTCGGTGGTTCTTTGGTCGATCAGAACGACGCCAAATCGAGCCACTGGCCAGACACCTTTCACTCTAGTCTATGGAGCAGAGGCAGTTCTCCCCACGGAACTCGTATACGGATCACCTCGAGTGCTCGCTTATGATGAGCTTGAGCAAGAACAGCTGCGGCAAGACGACGCGCTGCTCCTTGAGGAAGATCGTCTTCAGGCTGCTGTACGAGCTGCTCGATACCAGCAAGCTTTGCGCCGCCATCATAGCCGCGAAGTTAAAGCCAGAAGCTTCGAGGAAGGCGACCTTGTTCTTCGGCGCGTTCAGTCCGCCAAGAATTCCAACAAGTTGACACCGAAGTGGGAAGGCCCTTATCGGGTGAGACGAGTCACAAGGCCTGGCGCTGTCCGCCTTAAGACCGAAGATGGCATTCCGGTGAGCAACTCCTGGAACATAGAACATCTTCGTAAGTTTCTCCCATAAGGCGCGGTTGCCGGAACTCGTTCCGGCAACCACCTTTTGTACAAGTCTTGCCGCTGTTGCATGTAATCCTTTGTACAAAGCCGGGCGCAGATCCCGTGCATAAGTAAAACCCCATGTGCTCCGCACAGCTTGTCCATTTCATGCGTTAGTTCCTTTCTTGCATGCGATTATCTGACACTTTGTGCAGCACCTACATCCGGTAAGCAGTAACGAGCCGAAGAGCTCCATATTATTATTTTCTCTTCTTTCTTTTTCTTTTAAAGGAAGAGAAGGTTCTCTCGCGCACAAGTTTGCCGGGGGGAGAAGGAGAAGATTATGGTATGGGCCAGGCGTCGTTCAAGCAAAGACTTGCCTTACCGGGAAGCAAATGACAGAAAAGCTAAGTTGCCAAAGTTTGAGCAATCACTTTTTTAAATTTTTGAGTTATCTTCCTCGAACGACCCTGCTTTGTATGGAAAACCTGTGCGCGGAGGAACCAACTCGTGGCTAGTTGCGCCCTTACTTTGTTTCGAGTCCGCTCAACAGCTTAAGCGTGCTACATCTAGTCGCGACAAGGTTTCTTGTCGGAAGCAGCACCGCCAGCAGGCTGCTGAAGTTCCACACTCAGCGCTCGCGGCTCGGGCGCCTGCGCCGACAAGTTCCCTAGAAGCGTAGGGTAAAAACATACAAAGGAAGGAATCTAGTAGAGGAAATAACATTGCAATTGATAACAGAAATAAAGTTATATTACAAGATAACTTGTCGCAGCTCTAACAGACTGTTTTCATAACATGATTAGTAGCGACAAGGGAAAAGAAGAAATGGGCGGCCTAATCTACGCGTCCGCCCTCGACTCTCTTGATCTCGCTCACCTTGTCCACAATGGGTGCGACAAGGGCCTTGAGTGCGTCCAGATCGGCGCCAGGCGGCAAGGACCTGAGGACGTTGGTGAAGTTGAGGCCTGGGTTGTGGAAGGCCACCTTCATCAGCACCTTCTGGAGAACCCCAGCGCAGATTTTGCGCGACTCGTCGGCCAGCTGCTTCGGGATCCTCTCCCGGAGCCGCTGGAGTGCCGTCGCCACGCCCTTGAAGAATAGGCTGAGCTTGGCACTGGGTTGAAGACTCTCGTCGGAAGGATACCCAAAGTCCTCCATCCCCAGCTGCGCCAGCTCCTCGTTGATGACCGCGGCAATGTTCACCAGACCCTCGGTCCAGTGCTCCACAGTGTCTCTAAACGAGTTCTGGGTAACTGCAATGCTCTCCAGCAGCGCCGCGTCGGCCTTGACCTTCTCCGACAAGGTCTTCTCCCGCTCCTTGGCGGCCTCCAGCGTCTGCGTCAGCGTGGCCAGCTTTAGCTCCAGGTCTGCTTTGGAATCCTTGGCGGCGCTGAGCTCCTTGCCCCTCTCAGCGAGAAGGCCTTGCAGCTCACCGTGGGCGGCAGCATCCTTCTCATGCTCATGCTTGAGCGCGGCAAGCTCCTCGCCGCTCTTCCCAATATCGGCCTCCAGCTGCGCCACCTTCTCCTCTAGCTCTTTCTTGGCGGCCTCTGCAGTTGCCGCGGCGTCCTTTGCCTCCTTGAGCGCCCCGCCAAGTGCTCGCTCACGCTCGGCGAGCTCTTCCTCGTAGCTGTCGAGGTTGGCCTTCCGCTGCACTAGTTCACCTTCCCGCGCGGACTGCTTCTCGGCGGCCAGCCTTTGTTCCTCCTCACCATCGGCCTTCTCGAGAAGAAAGGCCGTGCGCTCCTCGTCGACTCGCTCCCGCTCCTGCGCTAGAGACCGGAGAGCTTCTTGATTTTGGCCCCGGAGCTCCTCCGCGCGCTTTTCCATGTCAACTTCCGCCTTCGCGACAAGCGCTTCCCGGGAAGCCAGCTTGGCTTGCCGGGTGCAGTAGAGTGACAGCAGCTTCCGCAATAGCTGCTCCTCCTCAGGCTCACCGCTGCTGCTGCCGGGCGCGTCAACCAATGACAGTCCAGCAGAGGCGAGCACCTCCCCGTCAAAAGTCTCCCCCTCGACCGGCGCCCTGGAGCTCGACGCCCAGGGTAGCTTGATGAAGATATTGTCACCGGCCTGCAAGTAGGCGCCGGGCTGGGGCTCCTCGGAGCCCGGCTCCGTAGAAGCGGCAGAGGGTTCGGCGGTCGGTGCAGCGCCCGGCCCTCCTGCGGCCTCAGGGTCGTCAGTGTGATCGCCCGACCCCTCGCCGGCTTCCGCAGCAGCAGCCCCGGCGGCCTCCTCGCCGGCGGTCTCATCAGCACCGGCACCTTCCTCGCCGGCGCCCTCTGTCTCCATTGGCTCAGCCGAAGATGGGTCTGAAGAACGAAGAAGGGAGGAAAATCAATCAAAAATACAAGAAGGGAAAAACGGAAGAAGCAGAACCCAAGGGAAAGTTTCTGGGCAAGTGGATTACCTGCACCAAGATCTTCAGTTGCGGCCTCGGTTGCCGCAGGATCAGCAGTGCCGTCCCTTGCCGGAGAGTCCCCCCTTGCCGGAGAGCGCTCCCTTGCCGGGGACTCCTCCCTTGGCGGCGCAGTCGAAGCAGGTGGCACTTCGGGACCAGCCTCCGGGCGCTCCTGGTGAGGCTGCTCTGCTCCTGCACATGTCAACAAGCAAGATATCAACAAAGGAAAAAGCACTCAAGCGCGCCTGGCAGCAGAAGGCTAAACTATGAACTTACGCTGGGGGCTGTGCTGGGGGCTGCTCTGAGGGGTGATTGCCGGGTCCGTCAAGGTGGTCTCGGGCCCACCTCCTGCCGACACGATGGGGTCATCCTCGATGACGATCACCGCGGCCTTGGCCCTCTTCGCCACTCTCTGGGCCAGTGTTCTGAAAAGAAACGAGTCCAGATTGGAGCAAGTCAGATACAAGATATAAACAGCAAGATTGAAGGATCATAAGAGCACCAAAGAAACTCACTCTTCTTCCTCCTCGTCGGAGCTGAGCGCGGAAAGATCGAACTCCGGCCCTCCTCCGGTGCGGCGGGGTGGAGGAGTAGGATCCCTTGCCCGCTTGGCGGGGGCAGTGGCAGTGGCCCGGGAAGATCCCGCTCCAGTTGCCGCTGTTACGTGAGGCGCTCCCGCGGCAACATTGCTTGCCTCGGTAGAGCGCGTCGCGCGACTCGGTGGCTGTGGAGCCGGCTGCCGCCCCGATGCGTCCCCGGCCCTGCGAAGGCGCCTCCTTGGCGGGGCTGGGGGCTCCGCCTGCGGCAAGTTCTCTGAAGGCTCAGCCTCCTCCTCACCGGCCTCGCTCGACTCGGCTTCGGAACCGGCAGGCTCCTCTTCGCCCATGAACTCCGCGCGTTCGGCAAGGTTTGCCGCCTCTGCAGCCTCCGCCTCCTCCACAGTAAACCCAAACACACCCGCAGCAGCTGCGGCCGCAGCCACTTCCGCCCTAGTAGCGATAAGCTGCAGCTCCTCGTCGGTGGTGTCACGGGTGAGGCTCTTCTGCTCATCAGCGCGGACCGGCACTTCCTCCAAGGTGTCAAAGAACGCTCGCACAACGTCATCCGCAGGCTCTTGCCAAGTTGGGACGATGCCGTGTGAATCGCACAACAGCATCATGGCACGGATCTGGTCAAGCGAAGAGTTATTGCACAAAGGAACTACGCCCCTCGGCAGTGTGAATGGGTGCTGGGGGTCGCGTTTGAATAATTCCAGGAGCATTGCGTCCAACTCCAAGACAGTGAAGTTGTAGTTGAGGCCCGGCCGCAGCCTCATGATGTCTGCCGAATTCTTGAATTCCCAGGCGGGCCTCCCCCTCTCCTGCAGGGGGCAATGCGGCGGCGGAGGAAATCTGCCCCGACAGCACCTACGGTGAGCCCGGCAAGCCTGAGGCGAAGAATCCTAGTGATGGCGATCTTCAGCCTCTCGTCTTCCGGGGCCACGTTGCTCCAGTCATTGCCGCGCACTATTGGAGTTTGGCGCACGGCGGTGAAGGGCTGCGGATTCTCCTCAACGATCCAGCACCACTCCGCTCTCCACTCCTCCCACTTGCTGCGGAGCTCACCCTCCAAGTACGCCTCTTTCTTGCCGACTCTCGAGACCCAGGCAATCCCTCCGGCAAGCGGCTCTCCTCTCTCTACCCGAGGTATGAAGAAGTGGCAGAAAAGGGCAACACTAGGGTGGACTCCGACAAAGTTTTCGCACAAGTGTGCGAAAACTGCCATGGTCAGGACAGCATTGGGGGTGATGTCAAGGAGGCGGAAGCCATATGTGTTCATAATGTCACAAAAGAACCCCGAGAAGGGCGGGCAGAGCCCGCGGTAGAAGAATAGCGGGAGGAACGGGTACCCGTTTGAAGCCAACTCCGAGGCAGCGGCTGGGAGTACCCTCGTGCGTGGATGCGCACGCGTCTCCATCGCCCAAAAGAGGTAGAAGTACTCCCTCAGCTCCTGCATGCCGAGCTAGGGGGTGAAGATCGCCCGCTCCTTCCGCAGCGCCGCGAGCCGCTGCGCCTCGGCCGACTTCACACCCTTTCCCTTGTCGGCTTTCAGGGCCATGGCGGAGGTGGTGGGGAAGGTCGACGGCGTGGTGATGCTGGTGGCAATGGGGGGGGGGCGGAACGCTGCTCTCTCGGCTTCGAGAAGAAGGGGGGAGCGGCGGAGTTTGTGAAGAAGGAGTAGCAGCAACCAGCAAGGGGGAACGAACTGCCCCTGTTTCCTCTGCTTATAAAGAGGGACGGGGCGGACGTTTCGGCCTTCCAAATAAACAACCACCCACGATCTATCCCACGATGCCATATTCAACGCGTGCCGTTATGGGAGAGTGCGGTGGATACGGAACAAGATTTGGCGTGGCCCAGCCCGCGTGTGCCCGTGCCCTGTCTTGGGCCTGGCCCAACAGCGCTCGGCACCGTGTCTGGCCCAGGCCCGAGGGCTCCTGTCGGTGTACTAGAATAGGGGTACCCTAGTACCTCGAACTTGTGCACGGGCAGTTGCAGCACCCTGTGGCAAAGGCTTGTCGGGCGAACGCCAAGATCCCCCAAGGTTCCCTTGGAGCCATCCAAGAACAAAGTATTTAAGCTAAGGAGACAAGACCCCGGCAAGAGGAGCTTGCCGGGAAGGCTAACCAAGGCGCTCCAAGGAACTTGCCGCGACGCGCCATGCGCTCCGGCAAGGCAGCAAGGCCCCGGCAAGAGGAGCTTGCTGGGAAGACTAAACAAGGTACACCGAGGCCCGGTGAGCGACGAGCTTCTGGGCCCGGCGAAGATAACGACAGTGGCAAGGCGCTTGCCGCGGCAGGCGGCCACTCTGCGTCCATGCTCCAGCGCATCCACCAACGTGTCGCTCTGGGGGTCTCTCCGGGTGCGCGTGGCGGGAGGCTGTACAGCCAGCGGTGCGCTGTGGCATGCGAAGCTGACAAGATCGCCATCGTGGCGAACGGTGGCGCCCCTAACGGTCCTTTTCTGCACTGTTTGGGCGACTCAGACGGGCATTTAATGCCCTTGTCCCCTGCCGTCAGGGTTAGGTAGGGTGCACTGTACAAGCAACTGTATCAACTACCTCGCTTTTTACGTTTTTACCCTCCTCTGCGTATAAAAGGAGGCCCATGCGCAACGTAAGGGGGGTTCGGTTCGAAGGTTCGGACAGTTTGCTTCGATTCATTCGTAGCCCAGAAAACATCACACTCTCTCGCTCGAGAGCAAGAACACCAGATAATACAACCAGACAAGCAGCAGTAGGAGTGTTATCTCTCCGGAGAGCTCCGAAGCTAGGTAAACTGCTCGTGTGCCTCGCCTCGATCTGCTCTTCGTGCGACCTCCGCCCCCCGCCGAACCGAAAGGGGCCCGGTCCGCCGGCCCCATAGGTGTTCGTGGATCAGTTTTCCCCGACAGTGGCGGCCCGAGGGGCCCACAAGACAGGGGGCGCGCCCAGCAGGGGGGGCGCGCCCAACAGGGGGGCGCGCTCCACCGTCGTGGCCTCCTCGATTGCTTCTTGACTTGCAATCCAAGTCCTCTAGATCACGTTCGTTCCAAAAATCACGCTCCTGAAGGTTTCATTCCATTTTGACTCCGTTTGATATTCCTTTTCTACGAAACACTGAAATAGGCAAAAAAACAGCAATACGGGCTGGGCATTCGGTTAGTAGGTTAGTCCCAAAAATGATATAAATGTGTAAAGTAAAGCCCATAAACATCCAAAACGGGTAATATAATAGCATGTAACAATCAAAAGTTATAGATACATTGGAGACGTATCACCCTCCCCCTCCTCCACTCCTTTATATACAGGGGAGGGGTGTCGGTGTCAAAACCGGCGGATCTCGAGTAGGGGGTCCTGAACTGTGCGTCTAAGGTCGATGGTAATAGGAGACAGGGGAAACGATGTTTACCCAGGTTTGGGCCCTCTCTATGGAGGTAATCCCCTACTTCCTGCTTGATTGATCTTGATGAATATGAGTATTACAAGAGTTGATCTACCACGAGATCGTAATGGCTAAACCCTAGAAGTCTAGCCTGTATGACTATGCTAATGAGTATATCCCCCTCCAGACTAAGTCCTTCGGCTTATATAGACACCGGGGAGATCTTGGGTTACACAAGGTCGGTTACAAAGAAAGGAATCTACATATTATGCCACCAAGCTTGCCTTCCACGCCAAGGAGAGTCCTATCCGGACACGGGTGCAGTCTTCAGTCTTCATATCTTCACATCCCATCAGTCCGGCCCATGGCTAACAGGCCGGACGCCCGAGGACCCCTTAGTCCAGGACTCCCTCAGTAGCCCCTGAACCTGGCTTCAATGACGAGGAGTCCAGCGTGCAGATTTGTCTTTGGCATTGCAAGGCGGGTTCCCTTCTTTCTGGATACTTCACAATGGTCTTTGAACGATCGAGTTTGGCTCGGCAGCACAAGAAGCATATACTTCCACAGAGGGCATAATAATTTATAAGTCCAATCCTCTGGCAACTTTTTACAACATGACGTCATGTTAGTCCGGTCATTATTTTGAACTGTTGTTTCGCCTGCGGCTCCACGTTCCAAAATGCGGTTGTCATTGACATGTCTTATCCCAGCAGAGATCATGTCCCCTTATTAAGGGATTCTTTTATCGACACAGACGTGGGTAACCCAACCATACTTAGGGTACAACTCCTTGGGAATAGGCAAATTTTAAGTCCCGGGAGGAGGCGTTCGATATTCTCGGCCTTTATAAAGGGGCATAGATCCACCTTTCCTCTCCATGCTTGCTTCTTCCTTGACTCTTACTACCTCAAGTTCCAACACCCAGGTTTCGCCCCCCGTAAGCCTCAGTCATGTCCGGATCCAGCCGTCAAGGCCGTTGGGTGGCTTCTTCTGTCACAGAGGAGGACATCCCGAAGCTTCAGGCGGCAAGATACCTGACCGTAGAAATCCTCCATCGGCGAGAGGGTCGTGTTCGTTTCCCACTTCCTCCAAGGGTTAGGGTTCGCCCTCAATCCCTTCGTCCGGGGGCTCATGTTCTATTACAGATTAGATTTTCATGATCTCGCCCCGAACTTTGTTCTTCTCATCGCGGCATTTATCGTCATGTGCGAAGCCTTCCTCCGAACTCCTCCACACTACGGCTTGTGGCTCAAGACCTTCAATGTGAAACCACAAATGATAAAGGGGGAGCAGGCGGAGTGCGGTGGTGCCTCAGCGAGCAAGCTCACCGAGCCCCGCGGTTCCAAGTGGGCAGTTGCGCCTGCGTTTTGATCTAGCCCCCCCAATTCAGCTTGCATTGTGGATTAATAAGGGGTTAGACTGGGGATCAGTTGACGAGGTCCAGACTCTGCAAAGTTGCATCCAAAGCCTCATTGAGAAGGATATCGATATTGTCAATGTTATTCAGGTAATGCTAGTCCGCCGGACCCTGTCGTGCCAGTGAAAGTCTCTCCGCCTGTGGGAGTTTAACCCAGAAGGGCCACAGACTCTTCAGCACTTCTTCGGCACTACGCACGAAGGAGTGTGAAAATTATTCTTCGGGAAACGAAAACAATGGCCGGACACCACCAAAGATACCGGCCTTGACTGTAACCATCTGGACACCCCGGTAAGTACTCGTCCGCCGAACACCTCAGAATCAGATATCCTGTGGTAAGACACTGAGCAAACCATCTTTTTCCAGGGCTGGATAAAGAAAGCGGAACGGATTAGGTGTCCGGCCCCTCTTCCCAAAGACTCAGCGGACCCCGTGTTAACAAGGATGCTGGCACCAGCACCATACCAGGCGCTGGCAGGGGAGGTCAAGGTGGAGAGTGAGAAGACCCGGGGTGACCTCCATTCCGGAGGTAAACTAGATACTGAGTTCGGAGAAATCGAGATTTCCTCACCCGAAGACAAAGGCGAAACAGAAGCCAGTATCCCTTCTCCACTCAGGAAGAAAAGGGCCGCCTCCGAAGGTTGGGAGGGACGGTCTCCTAAGAGGGGCAATATGCCACCCTCGAGCGGCTCGGGATTGGAAGGCGACGCCGTTGAACAGCTCCATCATGAGGACAAGCCCTCAACCAAACCGTAAGTGAATCTGGGATGCTTTGATAGCGTCCCACTCATTTCCTGTTATCGAAGAGATACGTAACGTGCTTGTGTATTTTTACAGTTCGGCACATAGTTTTCCTGGCAAACCTCTTCTTCGAGAGATCTCCTCCCAGAGATGATGGAAAGCGAGACGCCTCCCCCGACCTCCTCGCCCAATAAGGCGGATGACTCCGAAGTGTCATCTCGGAGGGTTTTTCTTGATCAACAAGTGGTGCAGGGGATGAAAGAGGCAGTACCTGAAGGTGGACCTCCGATCGTTCGGGATTCGGGGGCCAATAATGAAGGCCCCGGACTGTCTGGTTTTTAGCCAACGATGATTCTGGAGATGGGTGAACGGGTTCCTTCAAAGGATGGTCGTGCTCCTACAGCGGCTTCCGGAGACCCGGCGGCGCCGGATATATTGGGGGATATGCTGCGAAAAGCATCTGTCTCGGGCGAACAACGTACCTTGATGGGTACGGTGGTTGAGAAAATTCTGTCTGCGAAGAGCGGATTGAATGAAGCCTTCATGAGCCTGCTAAGAAGCTTCGAGGTTTGTGATGTAATGTTTTCAACTATATTTTATTTGCAAAGATGCACTTGTGTATAGGTAGTAGCCCGTGAGACTCGGGTTGGCTTCCAATGGGAGGCGAACGGAGGATCAAGAAGAAATACTCAAGGACTAATCTAATTAACTGGAACACAGGCCGCTTCCCCCCTGGCTACTTCCCAGACTACGGATATTGCCGAGCTGCAGCGGAAGCTTGAAGTGGCAGGGGATGACATTGCTTAATCAATATGCGTCTTGACGAGTCGCAAGGTATGTATTCGGGGTAGTCCCTTCACATACATTTTTGTGATATAAGCAAGACGCTGAAAGTTATATACTGGAATATGCGTGACTGCAGATGGTGTTGCTGCTGTTGAAATTCTTCGGGCGGAGCTGGCCTGGGCCAAGGAGCAGGCCCGGTTTAGTAATGCGACTGCCGAAAAGGCATCACCTGAGTTAAAAGCCGAATAAGCTGCCCGGCGCCAAGACGAGGAGAAGATATCACTACAAAGAAAAGACACATCCATGACATTTTGGGCCGAACGAATTTTTTTCTTGTCATACATATGACACTTCTATGACGATAATTGTGACATAACCCGGTATCATCATAGAAGTGATGGGCTCCTACTTCTATGACAAAAAATCATGACAGAAAATGGGCTTTTCGTCTTGGGCGGGCCGGAGACGCAGCTGCATGACATTCTTTGGGCCGTCCATGACGGAAAAAACCGTGGTAGAAGCGAGGGGTAGGAAAATTTCGGGGAGTTGCCGGTTACGATGGGAGGTCGTGGGCCGAGCGATGCGCGTTTCTCTCGTATGTACACACGTGTGTGCGAGGCGTTGGCTCTAATTGAACCCGAGCAAGGCGTTGGGCTCTAACTGAACCCGAGCAATTGCACTGTAGGCTATGCGTTACTGAACCCGAGCGATCAATCGATGGCTACTAACTGAACCCGATGGAGCGATTCCTTTGCTACTGCTGCTAACTGAAGCCGATCGATTGGATGAACAGTGAGCGTTGCGGGGGGGTTTGGATGAACAGTGAGCGGTGGCGTTGCCTCTGGATGAACAGGACCCCGTGGTGTGGAGGGCTGGATGAACAGTAGATGGTTGAGGGGTGGCCATGGAGGGGTGGTTGAACAGGACCCCGTGGTGTGGAGGGCTGGATGAACAGTAGACGGTGGAGGGGTGCCCGTGGAGGGGTGGTTGAACAGTAGCCGGTGGAGTAGCGCGCGGTGGAGGCTGGATGAACTGGAGCCTGTGGAGGCTGGAGGAGGTCGACGGTAGCCCGTGGAGGCTGGAGGAGGTTGACGGTGGAGATGAACAGTATCCCGTGGAGTCCTGTTTTGCGGTACGCCACACCCCTCCCCCCCCCATTTCGACCGTAGCGCTCCAACACAAGTCCGTTTCGTCCGTTTTGTTGTACGCCACACCCCTCCCGATCAACAGGACCCCCGTTTCGACCGTAGGAGGTCCGTTTCCTCCGTTTTGCGGTACGCCACACCCCTCCCGATCAACAGGACCCCCGTTTCGACC
>NC_041383.1:533375555-533433654 GCF_002162155.2 Triticum dicoccoides | reverse complement strand
GTTTCGACCATAGGAGGCCCGTTTCCTCCGTTTTGCAGTACGCCACACCCCCCGATCAACAGGACCCCATTCCGAACGTGGCCGGTCGAACACAAGGCCGTTTCCTCCATTCTGCGGTACGCCAGGCCTCGTTTCCATCGCCTGTTCCGTCCAAGCCGGTTGGCTCCCACGCGTTCCGTTGCCTCCCGATGAACACGACGCTTTCCGTTGCCTCCCTATGAACACGACGCATTCCGTTGCCTCCCCATGAACACGACGCATTCCGTTGCCTCCCCATGAACATGACGCGTTCCGTTGCCTCCCCATGAACACACGAGCCCTCGCCGTATGTATGCATGACTAGGCGTTCGAGACCCCGCCCGTATGTACATATACGTGGCCGTATTTTCTTTCTTGCACCCTGGCCGCTGTACGTATGTGTACATGCTACGTGCGCGCCTCTACTACGAGACGTGTGCGCCTCTACTACGACACGTGCGCGCCTCTACATCGACCAGTATGTACGTACACGTTCGTGACCAGGATGACAACGCTACGTACGCTTCGACCAGGTGGGTCCCGACTGTCAGGCACTTCCTTGCCTGCGAAGATGTAGCTGGTGGGTCCCAACAGTCAGGGGGCGAATCGTTTTGGTTTTTTTGCCCGGACGCACTTCCTTGCGTGCGAAGGTGTAGCTGCTGGGTCCCAGCAGTCAGGGGGGCGAATCGTTTTTTTCGGACGCACTTCCTTGCGTGCGAAGGTGTAGCTGCTGGGTCCCAGCAGTCACGGGGGAGAATCGTTTTTTTTGCCCGGACGCACTTCCTTGCGTGCGAAGGTGTAGCTGGTGGGTCCCAGCAGTCGGGGGCGAATTGTTTTTTTTCGGACGCACTTCCTTGCATGTGAAGATGTAGCTGGTGGGTCCCAGCAGTCAGGGGGGTGAATCATTTTTTTCCGGACGCACTTCCTTGCGTGCGAAGATGTAGCTCGTGGGTCCCAGCAGTCAGGAGGCGAATCATTTTTTTCGTGAAATACGGTGGCCCGTCCGGTGGGTCCCCGCTGTCAGGTGGAGGAATAATTATTTTGCGCGTAATAAGGAGGCACTTCCTTGCGGCTGCCGTGGACCTAGCTGCCAGCCTCTCCACGTACAGTCCACGTCCGATGGAAGTTGTTCCTTGACCACGTTGACCACGCCGCGCCGAGAGCACCACGGTGGTGGACGACGGCAAGGCCTAGGAAGGGGATGATGCGGAGCCGGGGAAGAGACGGCAATGGATGCACACGCGGAGAGGAGTACGAGGGTTCACTGGTTCGGCTGCGCTGCCGTCGCCGCAGAATAACAGGGGGTGTGGGTGAGTGGAGGGATGGCCTGGCCAGCGGTGGGAGTAGTAGGGGGCGGTGAGGCCTCCGCGGCAGCACAGCCGACCACGGGAGGCAGGAGCAGGCGACACGACCGGCGCTGATTTGGGCGGCTAGAGCAACTAGACCAGAGGTTGAAGAAGCACGACGGCCGTTGGATGGACATCGTACGGTCACTGCAGCTAGAATCTTTTATATTGACTAAGTTGACAAAGCCCTTGGTACGTCAACTTAGTAGGCCCACAGGTCAGCTTCCGAAACGGTGCGCCCTAGATGTCAGGGGGAGGAATCATTTTTTGGGCAGGTGAAGCTAGAATATCCGAGATTGAAGAAGAAGCACGACATCCGTTGGATGGACATCCAATGGCCACTGCTGCTAGAATCGTGTGTTGACTATAAGTTGACAAAGCCTTGCATACGCATCAACTCTGTTTTTTAGGGG
This sequence comes from Triticum dicoccoides, assembly GCF_002162155.2. Classification (NCBI taxonomy): domain Eukaryota; kingdom Viridiplantae; phylum Streptophyta; class Magnoliopsida; order Poales; family Poaceae; genus Triticum; species Triticum dicoccoides. Next base: position 533,431,877 of record NC_041383.1, on the reverse strand, counting down.
AAGCGTCAACTTAGTAAGGCCAGAAGTGTGTGGCAGAGAACTTATAGCCCATTTGAGATTTGTAAGAATGTGTAGCCCATTTTTGAATTCTAATGGAATTTACTACAGCCCGTTTACAGTTTGTTAAAAGTACAACCCATTTCAACCAACCGTTCAAAACAGAATTCAATAAAATTTCCCACATTTTGATGGGTTCCGAATATTTTTATCCTAAAATTTCTAGTCAGATTAAATACAATTTCAATATAAATTTATATTACGTAAAAATCCAACAAAACATTGCGCTCGCAACAATTAATGAAATTAAAATTTTCAATATTCCAAAAATAATATTTTATAAAGTAATCACTGTTTGGTGCATTTTTTTATAGTTACTACCCAGTTTTTATAATTACATCCCATTTATTATTTTTTAAAGCCCATTTTCTTGTTAAGCCTAATGCATCCCTCCTAGGAAAGATTTGCAGCCCAGGGGGGTGGATAATAACAACTTGACCTTGCCTGGGTATTCCTAAAAAAAAGTATAGCTGGGCTAGCCATTTTCAGCTTGAAAAAAATTAATATCTGGGCTGGATATCTGGCCTGGGCTAGATGGGCCACAGCCCGCCCAGTTAATACCTGCAGTGATGTTTTCGTTGTTGTTCAGAGGAGAAAAAATAATATCTGGGGTAAACATCGAAAAACTCTGCAGTGCTCACACCTCAAAAACACAAATACTGCTCGAGCTGCTTGGTCCAAGCTGTCGGCCGCTTCTTGTGCAATTCTCTCGTTTATTGACTACTCCCTCCTTTCCGGTTTATAATGCTTAATTCAAAAATCTCACCAATCAAGGTAGATGGTGAGTGGTGGAATACTTTTTGTAGTTTTGCAAAAGCACCTAATTAATGCTCTTGTTATCCTCAAAAAATTATGTTTATCATTGCATTAACTGCAATGCATGCATGCATAAAGTACATGCATTCGTCAGTTTTCTCTTAATACTTGCATGCAATGATTTAATGCACCTTGGAATCTGAACATGTGATGGAAAACAACCAAATTGAGCCTAATAAAATGGAAAAACTAAAATTTTGAGATAAGCCCTATAAACCGGAAAGGAAGGAGTACATAGGTTGACAATGGTATGGGACCGTGATGTCAGGAAACCAGGAGGAAGCAAAATAAATTTTATATATATATATATATATATATATATATATATATATATATATATATATATAATAAGGAGACACATGCGTACGTGAGGCTATGGACCTGGTGGGTCCCCATTGTCATCCTATCCAAGTAAAGTCATCTCCTCGCCCGCGCACGCTTTCTGCCCGAAATAGTCAGCGTCGGCCGCCCCGCTTCTCGGTGCAGGCGATTGCTCCGCCTTCAAATGACACAAGTGTCATCCATCCGTCCATCTGCCGCACACATTAATGATACGCGGTTGCCGAGGCGGCTACTCCGGTGCCACATGTCCGTCCCTCCGCCCGCCCACTGCTACCTCTTGAGCACTGCATTGGATTTCCCCGAAGAGGAGAGGATGATGCAGCAAAGTAGCGTAAGTATTTCCCTCAGTTTTTGAGAACCAAGGTATCAATCCAGTAGGAGACCACGCACAAGTCCCTTGTACCTACACAAAACGATAGCAACTCGCAACCAACGCTTAGGGGTTGTCAATCCCTTCACGGTCACTTACGAGAGTGAGATCTGATAGAGATGATAAATAATATTTTTGGTATTTTGGATAGATAGATGCAAAGTAAAAAGTAAAAGGCAAAGTAAAAACAAAGCAAGTAAATAAAGTGATAGAGATTGATATGATGGGAATAGACCCGGGGGCCATAGGTTTCACTAGTGGCTTCTCTCAAGAGCATAAGTATTCTACGGTGGGTGAACAAATTACTGTTGAGCAATTGACAAAATTGAGCATAATTATGAGTATATCTAGGCAATGATCATGTATATAGGCATCACGTCCAAAACAAGTATATCGAAACAATTCTGCATCTACTACTATTACTCCACTCATGGACCGCTATCCACCATGCATCTAGAGTATTAAGTTAAAAACAGAGTAACGCCTTAAGCAAGATGAGATGTAGAGGGATAAATTCATGCAATATGATAAAACCCCATCTTGTTATCCTCGATGGCAACAATACAATACGTGCCTTGCAACCCTTTCTGTCACTGGGTAAGGACACCGCAAGATTGAACCCAAAGCTAAGCACTTCTCCCATTGCAGGAACTGCCAATCTAGTTGGCCAAACCAAAAAGGATAATTCGAAGAGACTTGCAAAGATAACTCAATCATACATAAAAGAATTCAGAGAAGAATCAAATATTTTCCATAGATAATACTGGATCATAAACCCACAATTCATCAGTCTCAACAAACACACCGCGAAAAGAAGATTACATCGAATAGATCTCCACGAGAGAGGGGGAGAACATTGTATTGAGATCCAAAAAGAGAGAAGAAGCCATCTAGCTACTAGCTATGGACCCGAAGGTCTGAAGTAAACTACTCACACTTCATCAGAGGGGTTATGGTGATGATGTAGAAGCCCTCCGTGGTGGATGCCCCCTCCAGCCGAGCTCCGGAATAGGCCCCAAGATGGCATCTCGTGGACACAGAAGGTTGCGGCGGTGGAATTAGGTTTTTCGCTCCTGTTCTAATCGTTTGGGGATACGTAGGTATATATAGGAGGAAGGAGTACGTTGGTGGAGCGTCAGGGGGCCCACAAGGTAGGGGGGCGCGCCGGGGGGGGCGCCCTCCACCCTCGTGACCGCCTCTGGCACTGCTTGGAGTAGGTTCCAAGTCTCCTGGATCACGTTCGGTTGGAAAATCATGTTCCCGAAGGTTTTATTCCGTTTGGACTCCGTTTGATATTCCGTTTCTTCGAAACACTGAAATAGGCAAAAAAAACAGCAATTCTGGGCTAGGCCTCCGGTTAATAGGTTAGTCCCAAAAGTAATATAAAAGTGGAAAATAAAGCCCAATATAGTCCAAAACAGTAGATAAAGTAGCATGGAGCAATAAAAAAATTATAGATACGTTGGAGACGTATCACCCACCATTGCTATATAAACTGCTGCGGCGGCCATAGCCGCAGTCATCCGCATCCGTTCCTTTTCTCCTGTCCACACCACTACTGCCCACCATGGCTTCCTCGCGCTCCAACGCTCTTCGGGATGGGCGGACGACGGACCACAAGGAGATGGCAGCCATTGCTGCCGACCGCCTGGCCGGTAGCCAGCCGGAGGACGACGACGTCCCAATGGAGAACATGGTAGTCGACGATCCGGCGCCAACCCCCTACTCCGTGCCATCCTCGCCGGTGCATTGCACCATGACCATCGGTGAGGCCCGTTCCCAATATATGGACAGGGTGAGGCAGATGCGTGAGGAGCAGTTCCGGGAGGCGCAGGCCAACGCCACCTACAACCACCATCTCCTCCAGGAGAACCTGCAGGCAAAGGAGCAGATCACCGCGGAGCGAGCGGAGCAGGAGGCGCTATTCGACTCGTACCGCTCCGCCCGCAAGGGCCGCCTCGAGCGCTGGCGGTATCGCATGCGGGTGGCGGAGGCTGCGGCTGCCTATAAAGAGGCTAGCAAAGAGGGCGATGAAGCGGGCAAGGCACTGTTTGGTGAGACCAAGGACGAGGCAGAGGACAATTCCGGCTCTGACGAGTCCCCGCTCCGCTGGTGTCGACGACGCCCTGCTCCGCCGAGGCCCCGCGGCACCAACAACGAGGCAGAGGACACTACCGGCTCCGCCAAGGCCCCACCCTGCCAACAACGAGGCAGAGGACATCGCCGGCTCAAGCGAGGCCCCACCCTGCCGGCAACATGGGGGAGGATTTCCACTGCTTTGCTGAGGCGCCGCCCGCCGGCAACGAGATAGAGGACATCGCTGGCTCCGCCGAGGCCCCGCCCCGCTACCAACGAGGCCGCGCCACACAGAAAACAAGTAAGAGTAGAACACGGTAGGTCGCCGCCGCTCGGGTCCAAGTAAGGCCACCGCTGCTACCCTCCAGTTGAAGCCAAGCTAGGCGGGTTGACCATTGACGGCCGGTTAGCTTCTTGGCGGCGACGTGGAGTCAGAGAGCTGCGCTGGAGAAGAACGCTGCTTCTACTTAACTGCTGGTGCACCTGTCAGTTACGCAACTGCACCTGCAGTTAGTCACTGAAGCTTCTGTTCGGCTCAGTGGGACACAAGTGGGTAGCTTCGGTTAATTAATTATACCTCCAGCGCACCCCTTTTTAGTTTTTTTTAGAAAAGGAGGATGACCCCCGGCCTTTGCATCTGGGAGATGCATGCGGCCACAAACATCATTTTTTAGTTGAAGAATGTATGAAATGTAATGAAATCCGGCATGTTTATATGAAATCCGACCGTGTATAAATGAATTTATTTCGATTAGTTTGAATTCCTGTATCACTGGCATTGGATGAACATGCAAAACAATACGTACTAGCATTATTCCCAGGGTGATCACCATGTTTGCAGCAGTTTCACATGTACTCCCTCCGGTCCTTTCTGGTCTGCATACAAGTTCTGTCTGCAGTCAAAGTATCTCTACTTTGACCAATCTTATACAAAAAAGTATGCACTTCCACAATGTGCGAAGTAAAAAGGAACAGAAGGAGTACAAAGAGTTTCAGTAGCTTTTTAGCGTTTCTGTACATTGCAATCAAACACACAGGCTTGGCAGTTCATAGAGAACATTCAAAACAATCGATGATTATGCATCTCAGCGACTCACATGTCAGAGGCAATATTTACTTCACAACTAAAGAATAAAGAAAAAATTGATCGACGCTGCTGACAGCAAAGGGCGTCCCATTCAAAAATATCAAACGCATATCTTGCTAAAATCAATGAGCAAAATTTGACAAGGTTGTCCCATTCCAAAATATCAAATGCCTATGATTGTGGAATGGGCAGGGTTTGCCATCAGTTCGGACATTGACATGGCACCTCGTGCTAAATAAACTAGCTATTCTTTTTGTGCAGTTCCACCAAAATCAACCAAATTCGCACGTAGTTTGTATGATTTTGCCCTTATATGTTGCAACACCTTGAACTTATGGGCACCTCCTTTCTTGTGTTGGAAATGAATGATTCGATGTATCCATGAACATTTTGTGCAGTTCCCGTTGAAATCAAGCTGAGCACCCCTGTTTGCACAAATACAAAAAAGTGATTAGTATAAAGCAAACTGTACTATGAATTGACAGTTTCAACAGGCACATACATGGTCCATGTAGAGCACACTTTTAAAAAAATGGAACTCACCAGAAAGAATCCTAGAACAACATTGTACTCGCGCATCACAGCAAAAAAATGGAGATTTGTCAGTCCTTCTGAGTTGAAGTTAGTTCGGTCTTGTGGGGAGTAATGTAACCATCCTTCAACTGCTCCTTCTAATGAGAAGATAGACAGTGCTTCTTCATCCTGGCATAATCGGAACTAGTCACTTCACATACTCCATATTCTTCTTCAGAGGAAGATGATCCTGTTGTGCAAAGACAAGAGGACTACTAAATGCTAGCATCCATGTTTGCTCAAAAAAGGAAAGGAAATATTTAAAACATCACAGATGAAGCACTTCCCAAGGACAATACCACTTTTTCATGACAGTATCTAAACAGTAGCACAACACCAATAGAGATGACAAAGCTCAATCATATGGATAAAATCAGTGGGCGAGTACCAACCTTTGTCAGGAGGCTGATTGTGTAGAGCATACAGATGAAGCACTTCTCGGGAACCATCTGTTGCTATCTACGGGGGTGGCCATGCTTACTATATACTCCTCGATTAGTTTAATGTTTCCAACATCTTCTTGTGCAGTTCCACTAAAATATATGGTATCTTCAAAGAAGATCCCTGTTTGCACAAGTAGAGATAATTACGTATGGCATCAAATCAGTGGCAAAACAATTGCTCGTTCCAGCCATAGCAATAAATTAAGATGCAAAACTATATCATTACTCGTGTCATCGCAGTTCCAGTGCTTCATTACAACACCGGGAGTTGATTTTTGTTTTTCTTCTGCTTGTTCTTCCCCGTCATCACTTGGTTCAATAACAGACAAGCTTCGCCTTCAATGTAAGATTTGGCATGTCAATTAGGGGGCACAAGTATAGTACTAAACTTAATTTTCTGATGAAAGTGGCAAAATACAGGCCAACAATTGTGAAATATCCTTATCTTACCTCAATGGGATATTACGGTGCACATACAGATTGGAAGTCTTGTCTCCATTTGTGCAGTTCACTAAAATCAAGCAACATTATTGTACAAGTAGCACAACATATGAAAGCACACTGCAGAATCATGTGAAAGAAGGCTAGTACTGACCTCTCATGATGTGGAATTCAAACAACTCACAAGAAGAAGATCTGAACCAAATTCGCCTTAATGGATAGGAAGTAAGATCTCCTCTTGTGCAGTTCCACTAAGATCAAGCAATCAAGCAACGTTGTCGGTGTGACATTTTGGTTGAACTGCACAAAACACTCTTAAAACAAAAGTTTTTTGTGCAGTGCAACAAAAGGTCACAATGGCAACGAGGTGAAGTAGATAACCCTGTTTACACAGAGGTGCAAAGGAAACAATTAGTGGTCAATAACGGTGGATGACACAGAAGCCAACAAAAAGAAGCATCTACCTTATCTAAATGGGAAAGAAAGCAAGACAGTAGCATTTCTCAAACGGTGGCATTGATTAATATTACCACAAAGATTATATTAACAATAAAATTCCTTAAACATGTAATTTGCTTTTAACTGTGGCATTGCATCAATTTTCCAGCGGCATTATTAGAGGGTGTCTGTTTACAGGGACATTTTGGTGTAGGGACTAAAAAAACTCCATGTCAGTCACATCTAAACCAAACAGGAGGGACTTTTCGGGACTAAAAGTGGGCATTTGGGACTCAAGAAAGAAGACCCCGAGGGAGTCTTTTTGGGACTTTTTCCAATAGTTGCCCCTGCCACGCATCACACCTTGTTTCTATTAGTTCATTACTAGGGGTAACATGGTCTTTTATCATGTCATTTAATAACCTCTAGTCCATGTTTAGTCCCTGGAACCAAGCAGGTAGGGACTAGGGAGTTTTTAACCAAACAGGGCCATAAATTAACAACAACTAATGAGTTGCACGGGACAGTGGACGCACCAGCACCATGTGCATCTACCGATGTACTGTGGTCATGCACAATTTGTTGCAACAAAGAACAAACAACCAAGGAGCATATTTGTGTTGGTCCCAGTTTTGTTATCTTTAGACACCTTTCCCTATGTGAGCGCAGCAAATCTAGTCCTGCTCAAACTCTACAGCCTTGTCCCTTCCTTTCCTTTTTGAACTAGTACTTTTGCCCCTTCCTTTCCTCTTTGAATCACGTCCTAGATTTATGTGATACAACTTTCCCCACTACTTTCCCCCATTCCTTTCCTCTTTGAACCACGTCCTAGATTCATGCTATACAACTTTCCCCCTTCATTTCCTCTTTGAGCCACGTCCTAGATTCATGCTATATACAACTTTACCCACTACTTTTCCCCACTCCTTTCCTCTTTGAACCACGTCCTAGATTCATGGTATACATGCAGCTAGAGCAATGCATGTGGAGTAAGTAAAATATACCTTAAGGTTCTTGGGGCGTGGTTCGGTGGGCGACGGGACGGCAACGAAGAACAAGGGGTCGGAGGCCCTCCCGTGCCGCCGCTGGGTGGAAAGTGAATAGCAGCGCCGGTAGTGGATTCCCTCCCTCGCCGACGGCGACAGCGTTAAGCCTCCTTCCCTTCCCGGCAGACGGATCCTGCCAGCTCTTTGAGCAGCAATGAGGGGAGAGAGAGGCCAACGAAGTCTTGTTTAGATCTGGAGAGGGCGAGAGAGTGTGAAGAGAGCAACTACAAGCGCTGAGGCTCCAGTGTGTATATATATACTGGAGAGAGAGTGTGAAGCGTGCAAACCCTAGAAAACATTTTGACCAGTCAAAGAATCCTCCTGGCAAAAATTATGCTCAAGTGTAGTTATCGAACCCAAAACCTCAAGTTTGATGCGCGAACAGGCTAACCAGCTACACAACCCTCCTGTTATGTTCAATGAGAGGAAAATAACCTTTTATACATTCCTGCATTCGTGTGACAGGCATGCCGTGTTTTTTTTGTGTGTGTGGGAGTCATGAGGATTTCAATCATAATTGTGTCATGTGGCTTTGGTGGTAATACTATCCACAATGGTGCAGAAATAATGCAGCCTTAGTCACCTTACCTCTCTCCACGTAGTACATTGGGTCCCACCAGTCAGAGGGTGAAACAAACAAATTAATAAGAAAAATTAAAAGCGCCAGCGGTGTATCTTACTACCTCACACATCTCGCTACTGCTCGGGAACACTGTCCAATTGATCCCTCTGTTCGCTCACATACTATTTTAAGTGAATCCTTATTATAGCATGCACAAAAATTTTGGGCACTTGTATTCGACTTAAGTCAATGTGCCACCATATCTCGTATACTTACTACTCCCTCCGTCTAGGTGTAATAAGTCACGTTAGAAGGTGCAACGGTACAAAGGTGCGTGCGTGTGCGTGTGTGTGTTTACCAGCATGTGTGTGTTAGAGAGTGCGACAGATTGACTTACTCCTACAGAGATATGGTGTGTAGTGTACGATTTTAGCCGCGAGAGTCGGTGCATCCTCTCGTTTCCAGGCATGTCTGGTAGGGACATGCGGACAGCTGCCATGCCCGCTCCTGACCAGCCTGGCCCACCCAAAGCCCCTCCATCGCTCGCGCGCGCTTCCTGCCCGAAACGGTCAGCGCCGCTCCAAAGAATCGGTGTCGCATTCATGCCCGGGCAGAGCGGACGCAACCTCTCACTGGCGCAAGAGTGATGGTTGCTTCGTCCGTCCAACTTACTGCTAGGTCTATGTGATTTGACGGCTCATTGGTCTTTATTACTGAGGTGGTAGGACTGCTAGATGTCCCACGCTTTCGGCGAAAGGAGGTAGTAGATTACAATTTTCTCCATTCTTACAGCGGAGGAGTGCAAGAGCAGTGAAAACACGCAGGCTCAGTGATTACATGGCCCACCTCACACTATCACCGTGCGACACCTAACTCTTTACATAGTACTCCCTCCGTTCCTAAATATTACTAGATGAGTCCCCGCACATTGCCGCGGAACAGCGGTATATCTCTCTGCGCAAAATTATCAATTTCATAGAACTAAAAAGATAAATCTATAACCGCATGACAAATGTGGTAGCCAAACTAAATAAACTCCCATCATCATTTAGATCATCGCACGTAAGGAAAAAAGATCAGCCAACTCCTACTGCATAATGGGATTATATTTTTCTTTTTGACATGTTAATGGGACTTAAAAGCTCACTTACATGCATGCTACCGGTGCATGCTTGCATGCAGACATGTTGATGTGATTTAAAACCCACTCACATGCATGTGCCACGGTATTTCTGCATGCTTGCATGTGGCTTAGTGCGGAGCCTCTCAACATCTAGATCAGACGGCTATTATGACTGATTTACTTCATCTAACGGCTACGTCAATTTTGATGATGTGGCTCAAGGAGAGGATAGAGAATTCCTAGTAGTGGGGTCTAGCTATTACTAGTAGATAAGTCTTTGTAGAGATTCCACTAGGTGAACTACATACGGAACAAAATGAATGAATCTACACTTAAAATGCATCTATATACATCCGCATGTGGTTAATGGTGAAATCTCTACAAAGACTTATATTTAGGAACGGAGGAAGTACTAGTATAGTACTAGTACGTACTATAATTTATCAGCGAGATAAATTTGTACAATGCTATGAAGCTTCCAGCTTCTGTTACATGTATCTTGCGTCCAAGGTTGCCCGTTGCAACATTTCATCAAATACAAAGAAGACTAACATGCATGCTATTGCATCTCAATGATTGACAGATCATAGCAAATATGTACTCCCTCCATTCCAAAATAAGTGTCTCAACTTTGTGCAGACTTTAGTACAAAGTTGTACTACTACTAAAGTTGACACTTAGTTTGGAACAGAGGCAGCTAAAGAAAAAAATGATCCATGCAGTCCCTAGCCCTTGAACCGTGAACCCTGACCAGGCTTCAATTTGCTGGCAGCGTTCGAGCTTCCTAATAAATGAAGTTTGCAACCTTTTGACCATCGGATCATTTTGTGCAGTTTCACCAAAATCGAGATGAGCATCCCTGTGGCAAAGAAATTGAAGAAGCATGATTAGATTAAGATTACTAGGACTAGTTGATGAGACATAAACTCATCGCAAATACAGTACGTAGAAGCCAGTAGAGGTATCAGGTATGTGCGGGGCAAAGAAGTAGAGAAATATCCACATGGAGTGATGTGGGCAGCTGGAGCAGTGGTGCAAGCCGGCTGTAAAGGGAGTTGTACCTGAGGGACGTAGCTCAACCTTGAGGAGGGCGGCGGGAGGCGGTAACTGCCCACGTCGCGGCAGTGAGCAAGGGACGAAGGCAACCTCACCGGCTTTGTGAGAGAGAACGGCGGGGACCCCTGATCGGGACGTGCCGACAGTGGGTTTTCGCCGTCGGCGACGGCCACCGCATCTACACTAAGCATCTACCCCTTCCCCAAGTGGATGTGATCCACCGGGATGTTAGAGATGTGGCCACAGTCGTTTTGTGCGAGAGTGTGTGAAGAGAGCAACCCCAGCAAGCAACCGTGTAGGCTGGCCCATCCTGACTATGTATATAGTGGAGCGGTTTCCTTTTCTCTCCATATGAACCTATCATATTGCGTACGTGCTAGTGAAGAAAAAAATTATTTATAAATGACGCGGCACCTACTACTCGTTCTCCTATAACCTTGCGCTTGGCATCTCCAAAATATTAACCTTGCGATTGGCTCTTCGCCTCTTCGGGAAGTCAAGCAATAATGGTAGTGCAGTATATATCGTTCTGGCTATATGAGATCGAATGAATTGCTACACGTCCACCACGTGGGCGAGGGTCGAGGGGCGAGGGAGAGTGCTACTACATACGGAGAAAAATGAGTGAATGTACACTCTAAAATATGTCTATGTACATCAGTGTTTGGAGTATGTACTAGTAGTTCATATTGAAATCTAAAGGACATATATATTCCAAACAATATGATATAATCTCTATAACCAAGGTAGTAGGGACGACGAGTAAACGGAGGGAGTAGTAAATTTTTCTCCTCGTCCTGCGAGCCACCGCGCGCATGGGCGAGGGAGGAGCAAGCTTCACCTCATCCTGCGAGCCACCGTGCCCATGGGCGGGGGAGACGGCGTACTAAGCAAGCTTCTCCTTGTTCTGCGAGTTAACGGGACACATCAAAAGTACTCCAGTGTATAGAGCCTTGCCTCTAAGGTAGGCCCCACATGGTTTGCCTCTTTTTTTTAATTTAACATAACGCGTCAAGTCGCAATTTGTTTGTTCACCCGTGGTAGACGATCCTCCCTCCACCAAGTGGACAACTAGTACACATGCCAAATTACCACGTGGGCTGCCTTTTTCGTACAGAAATGAGCTCCACCGTGTACCCGCGCGGGTGTGGTTGGGAAAGAGACGGGAGTACGTGCGTCGTGCATGCACCTCTCCTCTTCGTGCACGTCCCCCACCTATGTGGGTGTGTGTGAGAGATACAAACCGCGTTCGTGAGTGTTTTTTGTTTTGTGGTGGGGGTGGGGGTGGGGTGGGGGGTTGATTTCATGAATTATTTGTGGGAATATGTGTCGATGACACCTCAAACAAAATTTTGCATGCAATGTGTGTGAAATGGAGGCCTATCCATATCCTACATAGAGGGTTGGGCAATCCACGAGAAGAGAGGGAGGGGTCATAGCTATCAATAGAGTCGAAGAGAGGATCAAGTGGGTGGGTGAGAGATCGATGAAGAGAGCCATCGAAATTGTGTGTGTGTGTGTGTGCAAGTCAAAGATATAGGGCGACTGGCCTACCGGAACGTTAGAGGGCACATGTCAAGTTTGTGTGTGGCAGGGAGACATGGCTAGAGCGCTTGATGTATCGGTGTGTGTGGGGGGAGGGGGTGGGGGAGGGTAGGCAGAGGCCTAACTATAGAGGTAGAACGACTCGTATATGTGTTGAGAAGGAGAGACCTAGCCATGTCTTGAGGGAGATCGGTCGACATCCATACATAACTGAAGGACGGGAAATATGATGGGACAGAGAGAGAGAGAGGAGAGAGAGAGGGAGGGAGAGGGAGGAAGAGGGGTAGAGTGCTGGATGGGTGATGGAGTTGCTTCTCGGAGATGTTGGGAGAGGCCTACTAGACAAACTTAGGGTGGAACTGCAATGTTATCAATAAGAGTGGGGATGTGTTTCTGTGTGTGCCTGTGCATGATAGATCTGTCGGGATGCATCCATGGATGATGAAGGGGAACCATGTGTTTGGTAAGCAAACCTAACTAGATCGGTAGATCAATTGTTGTTTGTCGGAGGAAGGGAGAGACACAACTAATGAGGTAGATCGATCGATGTGTGGGTAAAAACGAGTTATAAGGACCTAGCTGGCTATATGTATAGCGAGAGATTGGTCGGTGTACGTCCATTTGTTAGAGGCAAATAAGGCCCAGCGAGATGGATAGATAGAGAGAATGGATCTAGGAGGTGGTGCGAGAGGCCCAACTACTAGCTAGATAGGGGGGGAGTGTGCGGTTGTGAGATCGATGAAAAGAGGGGTGAGAGTTTACACGTGTGTCTGGCCATATGAGAGACACGAGGCAAGGACACATAAAGGAGGAGATTGAAGTTGTGTGTGTATGCTGTAGGCAGGCATCACTGGAGAGGTTTATCGATCGGTGTGTGTTGGAAAGGAGTTGTGGAGACTCTAGGAGAACGACCTAAAGAAAAAATGAATGTGCCCGGTGGATAGAATGCCGAGGGAGGGGGAGGGCGTGTGCATGCACGAGAGAAAGTTAGTGGTAGCTACAAAGGTTAGAGGATTGTGTGGGTGTAAGAGACTAACAAAGATCATAATTTGATATGAAAGTGAATTCATATATTTGAATAGGAGATCATAGTGTTTTAAACATTGCATGCATGAATATAGCAGTGATACACGTGCTGTGCACATGTTATACCATAATGTGTTAATGCATGGCGTTTGCAACTCACAGCTAAATACTATACATCAAACAATCTCACATTTTATTCGAATTTGTGATAATGTGCGGCGTTTGCAGCTTACAAATAAATATCGAGCAATCTAAACAATACTATATATTGAACATTCTCAAATTTTATTTGAATTTGTGGTAATGTGTGGTGTTTGCAACTCACATCTAAATATTTGTAGGTGTAGGGGCGGGGCACCATACATAATGTGATAAACACACTATACATATGAGACATGGTTTAGATTATGAAGATCTAGCTAGAGCTAGAAATGTAATGTGATTTGAAATCAAAATAAAGTGGATTCAAAAAATCTAGTTCGAGTTCATATAGTACACATAGTTCATATGTAACTCGAGACTAATCATGTGGTGTGCTGTGAAGATAATACACAAATGATGGTTTAACTTGACAATAATGATGATTGTAGATCTTATTAAAACAGAGAAACGAATTCAAATGCTTTGACTTCACAACAATCATTACTGTAGATCTTATTCAAATTTAGTTCATATTGAAGCGGTAGTATATACGTTTGGAATGCACTAAAACGTTCATTTGAGTAGTAGGTTGCATGCATTATACATGTAGCAAAATATTTTAATTGAACATAACATGAATTGAAAGTTTTGAATGACATTTGTAGTGCGCATTGATTTGGTACAATACACGTTAGGCTTGTCCGGAAATTTCAACCCGCGCCTTGTTAGCCCGAAATATTTAAGATATATCTTTGTCTCGTTGTGCTCCGACAACTCCCTCCATCTCAACCCGCGCCTTGCTATTCCGAAATTACAATGCGCACGAAAACTCCCACCTCCTGTGAAATCCCGACACGTGAAATGGCCGTGGTACCCCTGAACCGAAAGAACCGCCTCAAATTGGTGGGGGGGGGGGTACTTTCCTAACTTACCCCACATTTCGGACAAGCGCGTCTCTAAGCCATGGTTCCCCACTGCCATCCCATCCGCCCACCCATTCGTACACCGAGGCCACGAAAACCCGCGATGAAACCCCACACCCTGCTCCATTCGCCACCCAGCCGGAGCCTCTTCCCCGATGACGTCGTCCATAGCAACACCTCGACGTCTCTCATCCACCATACCGGATGAGGATCCGTCGTCGATCTCATCATGCCGCCGGTTCAGCCACCCCGTCCTCCACCTCCAAGGAGCTGCCCTGACGTTCCCCTCGTCTTTCGCGCCACCTCCATTCCCACACCACCATCTTCACCTGCACCACTGAAAGAGCATCATCATCACCGTTTCCTCGGATGAAGCTGCAGCCTAATCGGCGCCACCAAAGAGGTTGTACACTAATTGCCGCATTTTCTTCTTGATTCGATCTCGCGGTGCTGCCGGTGCTCGGTCCCGAGACGACACGGCGCGGCTCCATCCACGGCGGCGTCGCCGGCCACTTCCTCCACGGCATCGCTCCCTCGGCGGTGACGTCCACATCAGTAGGAGCTGCTGCTGCTTTAGCTCTCGCTCGCGCTGCTGCTCTACTCTTGCTCTCAGTCCCCTGCCTGGTCTGCTCTTGCTATTGCTCTTGCTCGCGCTGCTGCTCTCGCTCTTGCTCTTGCTTGCGATGCTGCTCCGATTTGGCTACACTTCAGTCGACTGAATCGACTTTTGGGTCAGTCAATTTTCAAGAGGTGGGCTCACCGGGGTGAAGGAAGAACCAGCCGCAGCGGGGAGGGGGGCTCGCCGGAGAGGTACCCCACTATCTATCTTAGGGTTCAGGATGGGGGCGGTGGTCGCCAGCAGTGGCGGGGCGGTGGCGTGGGGATCGCCGGAGAAAAAGCTCGGCACGGAGGGGCCTAGAGGGATGGCCGGGGCGGCGGCGGACCGGCGGTGGGGAGTGTTTTCGGGGCGGGCGGGGCGGCGCACCGCCGGCCGCAGGCGACGGGGGGCTGCTATTTGGCTGGTGGTGGCTGGCGGCTCACGGGGTGGAGGTTGAAGATGAACTGCAGGCCCTTGATTTCGTATCCAACGGCTGCAAAATCGACTGACCAGAGATGAAAAAGTCAGTCGACCGGCGTGTAGCCTCACCTTGCTAGTGCGCTCAGTTCCGACAGCAAAATTTAGTTTCGACAGCAAAATTCAATTTCGATAGTTAGGTTCAGCTTCGACAGTTAAGTTCAGTTTCGACAGTTAAGTTGAGAGATGAGCGTTGATGTATTTTACATCTAGCACTTTGTGGTTATGTATTTTACGTCATGTATTGGAGATTCTATTAGAATTCCACTCAGGTTAACATTGTTCGTTGTCTCTCTTATCCTGCTTCAGCCTCGGCGCCGTACAACTCACCGGAGCTGCTCCAACGACGAAACCCTCCATCACAACGGAGCAGTACCTCGGGCTCCATCTCGAGACGCCTAAGATCTTCTTCCCCTCCTCCGATAGCAAAGTCAGCCGGAGCATCCTCACCAGCCAACCCAATCACGCTGAGATCAACATGGCTTCGCCAAAGAGGTTGTACACTTGTTGCATCTCTTTTTTACTCTACATGTTATATATATTGTCCACTGAGCACATGGATTTTTTCCTTTAGTGTCTCCTTGAAAGAAAAAACATAGGAATTTTAATTTTCACTTGTCCTCCTTTTCAAATTCCTATTCATGAAGCACAAGACTAAGAGATAGTAGCATAATAGCATTATAACCGTACATTTTCTTGTGGTTTGACTTAATCTCACCATGCTTCTTTGCATCCTGTGATCTTCCAATTGTTGTGAATCAAACACCCAGATTGACAGAAATCCTGTGTTTTTAAATTCCCTGTTTTGCACGTGCATTCCTAGCCTATTCCTGTCTATTTCCTATCCCTGCTTTGTTCGAGTCCTCCAATTGAAACGAGCCCTTACAGAATTACTTCTCTTACAGATAGTTGTCAAAGAAAACCTTGCATGGTTTGTCCTGCTCCTGCTGCCCCGTCGTCCACCCCAGCTCAGCTGCTCCAACGACAGAAGGGTCCAGCACAGCAGGGATCCGGCCTCCAGACTGTCTTTCGCCACCTCAGATCTTCTTCCCCGCCGCTGGCAGCCATGAAAACTGCATTACCATCATCAACCGAGCAGATGACCTCGAGGACTACACGGGTCCGCAAGAGAGGTTGCACTCTTTCGTGTCTGCTTACGTTATGCATCGCTTAATATTACATGCTACTTTATCGTCCTGTTCACCGATTAGACTCTGAGTCAGCTCCAAACTAATGGTCAAACTTGAGTTTTTAAATGGTTGTGGGGTACATATCGGGGCTGCTATCAATAGTATCTATCTACTATCTGGTTAATCTCCGGTGTCTACTATGAGTTTCATGTTGGGTGGGAAACAAACAGTAAAGAAGCCATTATCTCTATTTATTAACTGAAGCCATTATCTGCCTGCTATTATTGGTTTTGGGTCTATCCACAGGTTGCTACCATCACTCTGGATTTCTGCATGCACTCCTTACATAATCTCACTATGTTTTATTCCTATGCATGTCAGTTATTGTAAACAATGGAACTGAACATGTAGAGCAAAAGAGACGAGCCTTGTGTGGCAATATAATTTCATGTAGACGTCGCTCCATGGTAGGCGCAAAGGCAGCCCCCCTCCACGCATTTCAGATTGTAATCGAGAGGAAGATATCTGTTTTGAGGGGGATTCAGAAGGAGAATATAACTCCTATTTACCCCCTGAGGTCTTCGCTCTAACTTGGCATGCTGATGTTGGTTATATCATGCATATGGTGTCTTGCATTGCTTACTTTATACATCAAATATGTCATCTGCTTAGTTTAGACATCCTTTGTGCAAATGCCATCTGTTTAGTTTATTCATCGTTTATGTGAATTATGCAACGCCACCTTGTTTAGCCAGGCATCATATATGTGAATTTTGCAATGCCATCCTGCTTAGCCAGTCATCTTATATGTAAATTACATCAGGCCATCCTTTTTTTCGTTACATATTACATTTGTTAACAATGTAGTACATTCAACTGCTCTTCGTGTGCATCAGCCATTTGACACGGTGATGGCAAATTCTGGAGTGAAAACAAGGTCTTCTAAGCAGACTATGCTATCTGACGAAGCACATATCTCGCTGGTTACGGATAGCTCCTCGGAGGAGGATTCAGAGATAGATAACCAGTCCTATCCCCCCCCCCGAGGTGTATGCTCTAACTTGGCAGTGTTATGTTGCTCATATCATGCGTATGGTGTCTTACATTGCTATGCCATTTGATTAGTTTAGACATGCTTTGTGTGAATGCCACCTGTTCAGTGGCTAATTACCATATATGTGAATTATGCATTGCCATCTTGTTGCAAGACATTATATATGTGAATTATACAATGCTATCTTGTTGCAAAGGCATTATATATGTGAATTATGTAATGCCATGCTGTTTAGCCAATCATCATGTATGTGAATTATATCATGCTATCATTTTTTTGTATTACGTGTTCCATTTGTCGACAATGTTCATATATTCAACTACTCTTCCTGTGCATCAGCCATTTGAAGCGGTGATGGAAGTATCTGGAGTGAAAACAAGGTATTCAGAGCAGACAATGCTACCTGCTGAAGCAGACATCTTGCTGGCTACAGAGAGCTCCTCAGAGGAGGATCCAGAGACTGATGACCAGTCCTATTTCCCCCCTGAGGTCTATGCTCAAACTTGGCAGGGTTATATTACCCATGTCATGCATGTTGTCTTGCATTGCTTAGTTTTTACATCATATATAGATTGCCATCTGCTTACTTGCTTACTATATAAATCATATATTTGAATTATATCATGCCATCATGTTTACATAGTACCTACACATCATCTATCTGAATTATGGCATGGCAACCCATTTAATAAAGACATCATATAGTTATATCATCTCATCCTGTTTAGTGTTTACAGTCATCATATTTAGAATTATGGCATTCTATCCATGAATGTATGTGAATTATGGCATGCCAACCTATTTAATAAACACATTATATAGTTATGTCATGTCATCCTGTTTACATAGTCTCATATTTTGAACTATGTCTTTCCATCTTTTTTAGTGAGCCATCATAATGTGAAATTGTGTCATGCTATCCGGTTTAGTTAGCCATCATATATGTGAAATTGTGTCATGCTATCCTGTTTGGTTAGACAACATAAATATGAATTATTTCATGCCCTCTTTTATTCCCCGCTATCCATTGCACCTGTCTATCATACAATGTCTATACTTTCAATTACTTTTCTTGTTTATCAGCCATTTGAATTGGAGAGCGTGATGGCAGTATCTAAGGGAGTAACAACACGGTCTTCAGAAAAGATAGTGCTACCAGTTGATGCAGATAGAACCACGGTTGTACTTGCCCAAGGACCAGATCCACCACACATAACCCAGACTCTCGCAGATTGTACCCCTACCCAGTTGGACAGAGAACCAGCTACACCCCTTCTAACCCCAACCCCGACAGATAGTAACCTAGTTCCGGTTGACACAGCACCGTCTCCACCACAGAGCACCCAAACACGAGCGGTTAGTAAGGGAACTGCAGTGCCCAAAGCACGAGGACCACCAGTCCGAATCCCAACTCAACGCTTAAAGGAGAAGAAGATTTGTTCTCGGGTCAGGTTCTGTAGCTATGGTTCATACTCCTTTGCTCTTGCATTACTGTATTTACTCATACTAACTATTTTCAAATTTGAAGGATGGAATTGAAACTCCAATGGCGCAACAGGTATGTTTTAAACCTGTTTCTTTAACTGGTTTGCTGTTGTAACCTGCTCTATGTTGATTTCAGTTTCAATTTAATAAACAGTTATGTTCTCATGTCATGCACATTACAAGTGTTGTTATTGCTCTATAGTTACCCACACTTATATTCTGTCTATTCTGCTTTGTCTTGAACAAATATTATTTGAACTGTGTCTCTATCTTTATTTGGCAACAAAAACTAGAATGATATAGACCATAAAGTGACCATGGCACATAGATATATGTTAGTTTCATGTTGTTATCCTATCCACTTTACTACTGAATTCATTTACCAAAATGAGTTTCATATACAACATGGTAAACATGTGATGTGTCTGCTTGTTTCTCTTTTAGAATGCGGACAAAATATTGGAGAACAGTACCGCATTATCCAATGGTAAAGGAAGTAATGCAGATAAGGTTCAAGATAGTGAGACATCATTGTTGGTCTCCAAGAAAGCTGATAAAAACTATCTTGACGATAGTGAGGGAACCCAAAAGTCCTGTCTTGATGTAGTGTTCGAGTTACTGGCCACTACTGCTGGCACAAGCTCTTCGAACTCGCTGCCTGAATCAGTTCGTCTTCTTGAGTCTCAACTTCAAGTTGAAAGACATCGATCAGATATGCTGCGACAGGAAGCTGAAGGACTGAGGAAGTCCCTGCAGAATTCAGATGCATATTTTCTGGTGCAACAACAAGCGCTGGAGGATATAAGCACCAAACAAGAGAAAGTTAATAAGCTTGCTAAGCATCTTGCCAGCATTATGGGTACCCAGGATATTGTTTCTTGAGATCTTCTGAAGTGGTTTCAGTTCTGGATTTGTTTTGCTGCGGTGTTTATTTGCGCTGGTCGCCAACTTTGACAACCAGTGTACATGATATGCTGCTTTGTTCCCTATATTTGCACTGGTGGCGAACTTTGATGCCCAGTGAATGTAATATGTGTAACAGCCGTGATAGCCTAGCATAAGTTGCTTGCTTATTTATTTCCTTGTTGTCTTGTTTATTTGTTTGCTTGTAGGCAGTGCAGTTCTTTTTAAAAAGGCCACAATAACCATGGGCTAATATTTACTGTAGTGACACTGGGCCTCCTACGGGCCATAGAAACAGTGGGCCTTCTACGGGCCATAGAAATAGTAGGCCTTCTATGGGCCGTAGAAACAATGGGCCTTCTACGGGCTGTAGAAACAATGGGCCTTCTATGGGCCGTATCATCAATGGGCCTTATAGAGGCCGTATGACCATAACGGGCCATCATTAATAGGCCGTATTTGATGACGCTATGAAAACGGCCCAACGTATTAACGAACCACAAACGAACCGATGTAACCACGGGCTGAATTTGGCCCACAAGCAGAAAATGACAGTAACGGGCCGTAAGTAAACGAATGCTGGAAATGAGCCCAAGAATAAATGGGCTCTGAGAACGCCGAAAGATAACATTTGCTGGAAACAACCCAACTGAATAATGGGCCCTTAATGGGTACAAAGTGATATACTGTTCATAACGGGCCAGTTTCACCACGGGTTGTTAATGGGTGTAAAGTGATACACTGTTCATTGCGGGCCAGTTTCACCACGGGCCATTAATAGGCCAAGAGTTACATAGGGCCTCATATGGGCCAAAAGACGCCATGGGCCATACATGGGCCAGAAGTGAAAATGGGCTGGAATCATATTGGATGGCCCAAATGACGCTACTGGGCCTAATTAGGATAGGGCGTAACGGGCCTTGGGTTAGCGGGCTGTAAATGGGCTATATGCAAACAGGCCGTTAACAGGCTTTCCATGGGCCGGCCTGCCACCTTTTGACCAAGTCAAACGGGCCGGCCTTTTCACAGGAATGGGCCTCTGTTGGGTCGTGCCACGTGTCAATTTATCATAGGCGCCTTCTGTCCAATGAGTGGATGACATCTGTCCCAACGATGAGCCGACACGTGTTTCCTCCAGCCAATGATGATTTTACACGTGGAAAATCCCCATTGGTCGGGGCTATTAACGGGTTATCGGATACAAAACCCGACCCGGTAGCTTAACGGCGTTCCTTTACGGTGGATGCCACGTGTCGGTCACCCTTGACGAAAGCACTTTTGTGACGCGCGATTTATCGTCATGGAAGTGGACACTTCCGTGATGATAATTTTGGTAATGTCATGGAACACTTCTACGACAGCACAGGTATGACTATCTTGATTCTGTCATAAATTTGTCATGGATGTACATGCATGACAAAAAACACGACCTACTGTGACAAACATGTATCATCACGGAAGTGTATTTTTTTGTAGTGTATCCACGATGGCGCTCGAACTAAAAAACGCTGCTAGCCGCTGTGAACTTCTTGAGAAGGAGAATGAAGCCAAGATGGTTGAACTTGACAACGCCTTACGAGAGGCGAGAGAAGCGTGGTCCAAATCCAGAGCAGCCCGTGCGGAGACCCTTTTTGCTACAGACTAAGTTCGGCGATCCGAACTATGCTCAGCTTAACCAAGTGTGGAGTTCTCCGGACGAGTTTTTAGACTTGCCGAAGAGTTCTTCCGATGCGGCGCAGTTTTACCAAGCGAGAGAGGGGTATGCAATGGAGAAGCTTTTTTGGTTGCAATTTGGCGCGTTGAAGCGCCCTCTGTTGCTGAATGAACAGATGTCCCAATGGGCCGAGCTTCATAGGATATCCGGCGCTACCATGAAGAACGTCATAATCCGATTGTGGCCAACTGAGCCTGTTCTGAATAGCTACTTCGGCTTGGTGCATCGGCTTGTTGATGCGGTACCACGTGTCGATGCTGTGAAGCGGTCGGTGTGCATTGAGGGTGCACAGATGGCCTTTGCCCGAGTCAAGACAATCTGGGGGAAGATGAAGGCCATAGATGTTGCGGCGAAGAGTCCACTCAAGGGCAAGGACCGTTACGAACTGGAGCATTATTTTGAAGACGTCTTAGAGGCTGCCCGCTTGATAGAGGGTCAATGCTCGAAAGATATAATATTCGAGTGAGTTGTATCAGAATTGTAAAAGACAATTTTATAGTTAATCTATTTTTATGTTTTGCTTGAAAGCTTGTGTTCCTCCTGTGCGGCCGTTTTTATATAATCTGAAAGTTTTCCAGTCGTCGGCTTTAGCCCCCTCGTAGGAAGTATGGGGGTGTTCGAAAAAGCATTTGATCACTCTTGACCCAACGTCTTGGTCCATGAAGGAGGTGATAATGCGGCGAACCAGGCAATCAGACTATAGGGCGTTAACACTTTCACTTAGCCATAGGAGTTTTATAGGGGGGACTACGATATATCCCCTGGTATGTGTACTGTTGGGGAACATAGTAATTTCAAAAATTTCCTATGCACACGCAAGATCATGGTGATGCATAGCAACGAGAGGGGAGAGTGTTGTCCAAGTACCCTCATAGACCGAAAGCGAAAGCGTTAGCACAATGCGGTTGATGTAGTCGTACGTCTTCACGATCCGGCCGATACAAGTACTGAACATAGGGCACCTCCGAGTTCAGCACATGTTCAGCTCGATGACGTCCCATGAACTCCGATCTAGCAGAGCTTTGCGGGAGAGTTCCGTCAGCACGACAGCATGATGATGGTGTCGATGATGCTACCGATGCAGGGCTTCGCCTAAGCACCGCTACGATATTACCGAGGTGAAATATGGTGGAGGGGGCACCGCACATGGCTAAGAGATCAAGAGATCAATTGTTGTTGTCTAGAGGTGCCCCCCTGCCCCCGTATATAAAGGAGCAAGGGGGTAGGCGGCCGGCCTAGTAGGAGGGCACGCCAAGGGGGGAGTCCTACTCCCACCGGGAGTAGGACTCCTCCTTTCCTTGTGGGAGTAGGAGAAGCGAAGGGAGAAGGAGAAGGAAGGAAGGGGGGCCCCCCTCCCTAGTCCAATTCGGACTAGTCCATGGGGAGAGGTGCGGCCACCCTTTGGGGCCGTTCTCTCCTTTCCCGTATGACCCATTAAGGCCCAATACGAATTCCCGTAACTCTCCAGAACTCCGAAAAATACCCGAATCACTCGGAACCTTTCCGATGTACGAATATAGTAGTCCAATATATGATCTTTACGTCTCGACCATTTCGAGACTCCTCGTCATGTCCCTGATCTCATCCGGGACTCCGAACTCCTTCAGTACATCAAAACACATAAACTCATAATATAACCGCCATCGTACTTTAAGCGTCCGGACCCTATGGGTTCGAGAACTATGTAGACATGACCGAGACACGTCTCCGGTCAATAACCAATAGCTGAACCTGGATGCTCATATTGGCTCCCACATATTCTACGAAGATCTTTATCGGTCAAACCGCATAACAACATACGTTGTTCCCTTTGTCATCGGTGTGTTACTTGCCCGAGATTCGATCGTCGGTATCTCAATACCTTGTTCAATCTCGTTCCCGAAAAGTCTCTTTACTCGTTACGTAATGCATCATCCCATAACTAACTCATTAGCTACATTGCTTGCAAGGCTTATAGTGATGTGCATTACCGAGAGGGCCCAGAGATACCTCTCCGACAATCGGAGTGACAAATCCTAATCTCAAAATATGTCAACTCAACAAGTACCTTCGGAGACACCTGTAGAGCACCTTTATAATCACCCAGTTACATTGTGACGTTTGGTAGCACACAAAGTGTTCCTCTGGTAAACGGAGTTACATAATCTCATAGTTATAGGAACATGTATAAGTCATGAAGAAAGCAATAGCAACATACTAAACGATCAAGTGCTAAGCTAACGGAATGGGTCAAGTCAATCACATCATTCTCCTAATGATGTGACCCCGTTAATCAAATGACAAGTCATGTCTATGGTTAGGAAACTTAACCATCTTTGATTCACGAGGTAGTCAAGTAGAGGCATACTAGTGACACTCTGTTTGTTTATGTATTCACACATGTATTATGTTTCCAGTTAATACAATACTAGCATGAATAATAAACATTTATCATGATATAAGGAAATAAATAATAACTTTATTATTTTCTCTAGGGCATATTTCCTTCAGTCTCCCACTTGCACTAGAGTCAATAATCTAGTTCACATCGCCATGTGATTTAACACCAATATTCACATCTGTATGTAATTAATACCCATAGTTCACATCGTCATGTGAGCAACACCCAAAGGGTTTACTAGAGTCAATAATCTAGTTCACATCGCTATGTGATTAACACCCAAAGAGTACTAAGGTATGATCATGTTTTGCTTGTGAGAGAAGTTTAGTCAACAGGTCTGTCACATTCAGAGCCGTATGTATTTTGCAAATATTCTATGTCTACAATGCTCTGCATGGAGCTACTCTAGCTAATTGCTCCCACTTTCAATATGTATCCAGATTAAGACTTAGAGTCATCTAGATCAGTGCCAAAACTTGTATCGACGTAACCCTTTACGACGAACCTTTTGTCACCTCCATAATCAAGAACATATCCTTATTCCACTAAGGATAATTTTGACCAATGTCCAGTGATCTACTCCTAGATACTATTGTACTCCCTTGCCAAACCAGGGCAGAGTATACAATAGGTCTGGTCCATAGCATGGCATACTTTTATAGAACCTATGACTGATGCATAGGGAATGACTTTCCTCTTTCTATTTTCTGCTGTGGGCGGGATTTGAGTCTTACTCAATTTCATACCTTTGCAACACAGGCAAGAACTCTTTCTTTGACTGTTCCATTTTGAATTACTTCAAAATCTTGTCAAGGTATGTACTCATTGAAAATCTTATCAAGCGTCTTGATCTATCTCAATAGATCTTGATGCTCAATGTGTAAGTAGCTTTACTGAGGTCTTTCTTTTAAAGAACTCCTTTCAAACACTTCGTTATGCTTTCTAGAAAAATTCTACATCATTTGTGATCAATAATATGTCACTCACGTATACTTACCAGAAAGCCTGTAGTGCTCCCACTCACTTTATTGTAAATACAGGCTTCACTCCCACCTAGCTCCTCCCACCTTGCGCCGGTGGCCACTCCGGCCCCGGCAGCCACACACTCCCTACCAGTGGCCACTCCGACCCTGGTAGCCACCCTCTCCCCAAGATGGTGCCCTTTGCCCTCAACTTTGATCGTGGGAAGAAGTTTCAAGCGGATATGAAGGCCAAGTTTGGTCAACCGGTGGTCTTCTCTCCGGGTTTTCGTCAAAAGGAATTCACCATGGTGGTTTCATTTACCCGTGCTTCTTTCAGGATTAATGTGCACACGGTTAGTGTTTCTCTTCTTGCCATGTTTGGGGGCTATGCCCAAGGTTTTCGTGTTCGCTTCTTGAAGGATAGGTCTTACAAGTTCTCGGTTGCTTCAAAAGCAGTGGGTTTTGAGACTATAATGCGGGTAAAATTGTTGAGAAGCATTTTGGGTTGGTTTTTAACCTTTGGAACTTCGGTGGCCCGAATTGGCAACGGGAAGAAGCTCTATACTATGCTGAGCTTGACAAAGAATGGACCTTAGTGGGTAGGTCCGGCAAGGCCATTGTTCCTCACTCCGGTGATCACCGGAGCTATTCCGCGGTGGTCTGGGATGGTAAATCTGTTTTCGAACGATTATCGGGGCCCATTCAAGAGGGCTCTAATCAAGATCTTAACAATAATTCATTGCACCTTAATCCTGGTCAGGTCAGGCCTCAGATATAGCGCCAGGTCATGCAACATTCATTTGCACGTAATCACGTGGTTTGCCATGCATGCGGGGCCAACAGTCACATGGCGCGCTTTTGCACTACTCCTAATCTGCCTGGGCTTTGGCCGTTTATTCTTTTTGACTCTTTCCCGAGCCCACTAGAAGAGGCTTGGGCCGAAGGTGAAGTGGAGTCTTGGTTTCATTGTCACGGGCCGACGGCACAGATTCGGCAGGTGCCTTCATTTAAGGAGCTGGTCAAGGATTTTTTTCCCAAACTTCCAGCCGAGACCATCGCTTGCCTCCTCGCATTCCACTTCACTTTCCTTCTCTGCTGCCACCTCTGCTCCTACCTCGACAAGCTCGCCGCCACAGCCATTGTTGTCGGACAGGGTTCTGGTTGCCGCCTTGCCAGAGTCGTCATCGATGGTCAATATCCCCATAGACCCTCAACCTTTCGTTCCGTATGGTTTTCAGATTCAGGCGATTGAGGGTCGCAATGGGGTTTCTCGCGCGATTGTCCCTCATCGCCCTAGAAGGCACAAAGAGTGCGCAATTGCCAACATCCACCTGCATCCGAATGAGGTATTTTTTCCAAATGTGCGT
Source organism: Triticum dicoccoides (assembly GCF_002162155.2). Taxonomy (NCBI): domain Eukaryota; kingdom Viridiplantae; phylum Streptophyta; class Magnoliopsida; order Poales; family Poaceae; genus Triticum; species Triticum dicoccoides. The sequence continues at coordinate 533,405,742 of NC_041383.1, read as the reverse complement.
GAAGTTCTAGAAGAGTTTCTTCAGGGAGTTGAGCAAGTTGGTTTTAGAGAAATCCAGCCATGCCCTTTTGGGGAAGCTTATGTCAAGTTCACGCATGTCAGAGATAGAGATAGGCTCATTGAGCAGGGCCCGCATGCATTTGGTGATGTTTTTATCTCATTTACGAAACACAATCAAGGAAGAAATTGGCGCAGGGTTCATTTCAACAGAACTTGTTGGTTGCTGTTTGTGGGGGTCCCCTTTGATTTCTGTAACTCTGAAGATATTGCTTCTGCGATATCCAAGTGGGGCAAGATCATTAGTTGGGAGAGAGAGGATGCCCTGAAGGGTAAGATCTTGGTCAAGGCTAGAGTCACGGAGCTTGGTGACATCCCTAAGAGTATAAGATGGTTTGAAGGGGGACAATTTGAGGAGGAATCATGGACCTGCTCTGTTGAAGTACTTCTGGAGGAAATGTTGGGTGGTGGGCCTGCTGATGAGGACCCTTTTCCACCTGATGGTGTGGACCCACACCCTGTGCCTCAGCATGCTAATGATTTCCCAGGTTTCCAACCACCGCCTAATCACAATATTCATGCTCCTAATGAAGACTGGGATGATTGGGAAGAGCAAGCAGAGCAAGAGGAACACTGGGCTTTCCCACAACCAGTTCCTGTTCTACCTTAGGAGCCTCAAACTGAAATTCCAGCTCTTCCAGAAGATGGGGCACCCAACAGTAGCATTACCATAACTGTATCTCTATCTGATGGTTTACTTTCCCTGACTCACTCAGCCAGTGAAGAGGTCAACCAAGGTGTTCAAGTCCCTCCATTTGGTCAAGGGCTTCTTAACATTGCCATGGCTTATAATGAAGTGGGAGAAGAGGAGGATTTACAGGTGCTGCAGCCCAATGATGATCACCCACAGAATGTGGTCATGGAGCATGCTGAACTGACTCGGAATGTGGTTGCTGAAGCACAACAAAATCTGCAGCCAGTTCCCACATCAGATATGCTCACTGTTGTCAGAGACACTGAAGTTACTGGCACTTCTTTTCCCATCTTGGACATAGACAAGCAACATGAGAATATGAAGGAAATTCCTCCTACTGAAAATAGTGCAGTACCATATGTTGTTGCTTGCAGTGTTGATGCTGAAGTTTCTATCCCTACACATCAAGTTCTTATTTCAGATATCAAGGGCAAGGCAGATGTTCCAATCCCTCACATTGGTTCCTCATGAGAAGCAAACCCTAAAGGTAACTATGGGTCCTTCTCTTTGTGAGGTTCTCCTTCTATGCTTGAATTACATACATTGGCACAAGATCATGCTTTGCAAGTTATTGATGTCTCACATTTAATTTCTGAAGAAGGGCTAGACTTATGGATACAACACTTTGCACCAGCAACCCAAGGAGCAACACCCACTTTCAAAATTGAAATTCCAATAAGTTGGTTTAACTTCATAATCCATTTGTTGTTGACACCTGATAAAGTTGGCTGGACCATGCATTTGCTCAAATCTGATATTTGGAAACTGTTGACTGCTAATTGTGAGCAAGAAGAAACTCTGCTTTTTCATATACCTGATGGATGTACCACTTCTCAGGCACCCACATGCAAAGATTTCCTCCTGGGACTGGGCAAGGAAAATGAAGGTATTAGTCCTGCTGCTCATTCTTCCACTGGGCAAGTAGTCCTCTTCAGCAAGTGTCTCCAAATAAAGTCCTGCCACTTGGAGAGGCTATCTCAAGAAAAAGGAGAGAGAAAGAACCTATGGTGGAAACTGAGGTAAGAAGGAGTGACAGGATTAAAAAGGATAATAAGGGCTTTAGAAGGAAATCATGTGATGCTAAATCTTGTTTGCCATGTAATGCTATACCCCCACTTATTTAGAATTCAGTGGTTAAAAACCTGTCTAAATCTTTCTATAAGGTTGCTGAGGAAGAGCTACAGGAAAAGCTGTCTAAGAAACCTAAGAAGAAGGGGCGGGAAGAGGTGGCCAAGGTGTCCAAGGCCACAGGAGATGCAGTCAAGTCAAGGCCTGTGTGATGATGAGTCTACAACACCAGCCTGTGTTAGATAGCAGAATGGTCTGTTGTTCTCTTTTGGGAAATAATTCTCATATGTATGCAGTGAACTGTAACCCTTGCACCTGCTGCACAATGGATATTTGTCCTGGGTGGCACCTTTTGTCTGTTACCTGTACTTTGTTGAAGTGTCAACTATGGTATCTTACTGTGGGAGTGACTATTGCTTTATCTGATACTGAGAAAGCTATTGGATCTCATTACTGGTTGTTTTGGTTTTCTTGGTCATATGCTTCTGTGAAATGTTGGAATGTACCCCCTTGCTATAGGTGCATTGTCCTTTATGTGGATCTCAATAACATTGTTGTTTGGGATAATCATCAGGGGGTGGGCCCTGCTGATCAAAGAAACATAAATTTGGTTTTTAATGAATTACAATAGAACACGGAACATCCTAAACTGGAATATGAGGGGTATCAATTCTTCAGATAAATGGTTGGCTATTAGGCAAAAAGTGGAAGAAAGTGTTGTTGGGATTGTGTGCTTGCAGGAAACTAAGAGAGAAAACTTTGATTTAGCCTATATTCATAAAGTGTGTCCTCAGAGGTTTAACAAATTTGAATACTTACCTTCCATTGGGGCATCAGGTGGTATACTCACTGCTTGGAATGGGGCTTTATTTACTGGAGAACTAATGTTTCGAAACAAGTTTTCCTTATCCATTCAGTTCACTTGTAGAACATCTTCCAAAAGTTGGATCCTCACAAACATTTATGGTCCTTGCAATCATGAGGATAAAATTGAGTTCATTGACTGGTTTGGTAATATACAAATGCCTAATGATGTGGATTGGATTATCATGGGGGATTTTAACCTTATCAGAACACCTGAAGACAGAAACAGACCTGGAGGGGATGTTAATGAAATGCTTATGTTTAATGAGCAATGAGTGAACTTGGTTTGATTGAACTCCCTCTAAAAGACAGGCAGTTTAGCTGGAGTAACATGCAAGACAGCCCACTCCTTGAGAAGTTAGACTGGTTTTTCACCTCTGCTGCTTGGATGACTAGCTACCCAGATACTTTGGCTCTTCCCGTGGCTAAACCAATTTCTGATCACCTCCCTTGCATGATAAAAATTGGCACAAATATCCCAAAATCTAAAGTGTTCAAATTTGAAAACTATTGGCTTAATCACAGCTCTTTTAAATAGGTGGTTGAGGCTACTTGGAATATTCCAGTAGGTCATACAGATTGTGCAAAGAAGATCAATGCAAAATTCAAAAATGTCAAAAGAGCGCTTAAGCTGTGGGCTAAAAACCTTGCTTGTCATAAGAAGCAAATTGCAGATCTAAATGACTATATCTTTCTTTGGGATATGATTGAGGAATACAGGGAACTTTCAGTGTTTGAGAATAATTGCAGGACCATGCTCAAGGACTATTTATTAACTATGCTCAATGATCAGAAGATTTACTGGAAACAAAGAGGTAAAATTAAAGGAGTAAAGTTTGGAGATGAGAACACAAAATTCTTCCACACTAAAGCCTCTGTTAATCATAGACACAATAAGATTGCTATGTTGTTGAACAAGGATCAAGTTGAAGTAACAGATCATGATGGAAAGGTTGCAATCCTATGGGAGGCTTTTAAAAATAGATTGGGACAATCTAATGGACACTCAATGCACTTTGACCTTAATGATCTTTATGAAAACACAGTGGACCCCCAAATCTTCATTAATCTGAAAAAACCATTTTCTCAAGAAGAAGTTGAAGATGTGGTTAAAAACCTGCCTGCAGATAAATCACCAGGGCCAGATTGATTCAATAATGAGTTTATCAAAAGTTGTTAGGATATTATTAAGACTGATGTCTTTGAGCTTATAATGGCATTCCATGCTAGGAATGTAAATCTTGAGAGCATTAACTCCTCTTTCATCACTCTAGTGCCAAAAAAGAGGTGCCACTTTCCCCAAATGACTTCAGGCCAATTTCCTTGCTAAATGGAGTACTGAAAATCATTACAAAATTGCTGGCCAATAGATTACAAAGAGTTATTCTGCAAATGGTGCATATTAATCAATATGGCTTCCTCAAAGATAGAGTGATCCAGGATTTCCTAGGATGGGCATATGAGTACATTCACCAGTGTCATAAGTCTAGGGAGGAAATCTTAGTAATTAAATTGGATTTTGAGAAGGCTTTTGATACAATTGAACATGCTGCAATCATTGATATTTTTAGAGCTAAAGGTTTTGGAGAGAAATGGATTTCATGGATGGAAGCTCTGTTCGCAACTGCATCATCTTCTGTATTACTGAATGGTGTACCTGGGAAAAGAATTTACATAAGAAGAGGAGTAAGACAAGGGGACCCTTACTCTCCTTTAATATTTGTGTTGGCTGCTGATCTGTTACAATCCATTCTTAACAAAGCCATGAGGTTAAACCTAATCACTGCTCCACTTCAAGTCAACTCCTGCCCTCACTTCCCAATTGTGCAATATGCAGATGACACTCTGGTGGTTATGCAAGCTGATTCTAGGCAGTTGTTCTGTTTAAAGGCATTTCTCAATACTTTTGCTACAGCACTGGGCTCAAAGTGAATTATGGGAAGTTAATCATGGTACCTATGAATATTGCTGAAGACAGGGTAGAAATTTATACAAACACCTTGCAGTGTGCTCGAGGACAATTCCCCTTTACTTACCTTGGTCTGCCCTTGGGAATATACAAACCAACTGTTGAGCAATGCCTCCCCCTAGTTAACAAGATTGACAAAAGATTGGCTGGTATCTCTATCTTCATGACCCAAGTTGGAAAATTACTACTGGTCAAGTCAGTGATGACCTCATTATCAGTTTTCTTCATGTGCTGTCTGGACATACCTGTTACAATAAAAAACAGATCATCAAGTATTTGAGACACTATCTTTGGAGAGGCCCTAATATGGAGGACAGAAGACCTGCTTTGGTTGCATGGCACACAGTGTGTAGACCCAAGGACCAGGGGGATTAGGAGTTCCAGATATCTTTACACACAACAAAACCTTGCTCATGAAGAACCTTCACAAATTCTTCAACAGACATGATATTCCTTGGGTCAACCTGATTTGGGAAACATACTATAGTGATGGCAAATTACCAGGGGGCAACATGATAGGATCATTCTGGTGGAAGTCCAACTTAGCTCTCATTGATCAGTACAAAGCTATTGCTAGATGTAATGTGGGAGATGGTGTCAGTGCATTCTTTTGGGATGATCTATGGAACCAAGCAATACTTTTCCCTCACTTATTCTCTTTTGTCAGAAACCCTCAACTGAATATTCAACAAGTGTTGCAGACTGAGTACTTGCAGGATCTCTTCTTTCTCCCTTTGACAACTGAGGCATATGAGGAATTCTTACAAATGGAAGACATTTGCATTTCCATGAGACAATCTGAGTATTTGGACACATTAGACACATGGAGTTACATTTGGGGGACTGAACACTATTCATCCATCAAAGCATATAAAGTCTTAATTGGACACAAGCAGACCCCTCCACATTCCAATTGGATCTGGCAGAGTTCCTGTCAGCCAAAGCATAAAGTTTTCTTCTGGCAACTTCTCCATGATCGATTCAACACAAGAAATTTACTTAGAAGAAACAATTTTGTGTTGGAGGCTTATAACTGTGTTGTTGGAGGTTGTCAACAAGAAGAAACACTGCATCATCTCTTTTGGGGTTGCCAATTTGTTAAACAATGCTGGGATTTCATATGTCCAACAAGAAACCCAAACTTGTCTGTGTTAGAAGCGTTCCAAGATCTTAAAGACAAACTAAGGTACCCATTTTACGTGGAGATCATCATTCTTGGAGCATGGGCCATTTGGATAACCAGAAAAAATAAGATTTTTGAAAACATTGCACCTTCATTTCAAGGCTGGAAGTTCATATTTCTGGAGGAACTAAAGCTTCTAAAGTTTAGAATGAGGAAGAAGCATGAAAGACAATTTTCTGTTTGGCTTGAAGGCCTTTCGTAATTTCTCTGTTTGTAGGCTAGTAGGCTGTTTGTTTTTCTTTCTTTCCTTCCTTTCTCCTAGGTTTTAGTTTCTTTTTGTTCTTAGAGCTTACCTCAAGCCTTTTCAGACTACTTGTTACTTTGCTCTCTTAATTTATAATAATTGCAGTGGGGTCTTACCCTACTATTTATAGTCAAAAAAATCAACTTATCAAAGCGTATATTCCAACTCCGAGATGCTTGCACCAGTCCATAGATGGATCGCTAGAGCTTGCACATTTTGTTAGCACCTTTAGGATTGACAAAACCTTCTGGTTGCATCATATACAACTCTTCTTTAATAAATCCATTAAGGAATGCAGTTTTGACATCCATTTGCCAGATTTCATAAAATGTGGCAATTGCTAACATGATTCGGATAGACTTAAGCATCGATACGAGTGAGAAAATCTCATTGTATTCAACACCTTGAACTTGTCGAAAAACTTTTTGCGACAAGTCGAGCTTTGTAGATAGTAAAACTACTATCATCGTCTGTCTTCCTCTTAAAGATCCATTTATTTTCTATGGCTTGCCGATCATCGGGCAAGTCCACCAAAGTACATACTTTGTTCTCATACATGGATCCCATCTCAGATTTCATGCCTCAAACCATTTCGTGGAATCTGGGCTCATCATCGCTTCCTCATAGTTCGTAGGTTTATCATGGTCTAGTAACATGACTTCCATAATAGGATTACCGTACCACTCTGGTGCGGACCGTACTCTGGAAGACCTACGAGGTTCTGTAGTAACGTGATTTGAAGTTTCACGATCATCATCATTAGCTTCCTCACTAATTGGTGTAGGCATCACTGGAACTGATTTCAGTGATGAACTATTTTCCAATTCGGGAGAAGGTACTATTACCTCATCAAGTTCTACTTTTCTCCCACTCACTTCTTTCGAGAGAAACTCCTTCCCTAGAAATGATCCATCTTAGCAACGAATATCTTGCTTTCGGATCTGTGATAGAAGGTGTACCCAATAGTTTCCTTTGGGTATTCTATGAAGATGCACTTCTCCGATTTGGGTTTGAGCTTATCAGGTTGAAACTTTTTCACATAAGCATCGCAGTCCCAAACTTTAAGAAACGACAACTTTGGTTTCTTGCCAAACCACAGTTCATAAGGCGTCATCTCAAACGGATTTTGATGGTGCCATATTTAAAGTGAATGAAATTGTCTCTAATGCATAACCCCAAAACGATAGTGCTAAATCGGTAAGATACATCATAGATCGCACCATATCCAATAAAGTGCAGTTATGACGTTCGGACACACCATTACGCTGTGGTGTTCCATGTGGCGTGAGCTGTGAAACTATTCCACATTGTTTTATATGAAGGCCAAACTCGTAACTCAAATATTCTTCTCCACGATCAGATCGTAGAAACTTTATTTTCTTGTTATGATGATTCTCCACTTCACTCTGAAATTCTTTGAACTTTTTCAAATGTTTCAGACTTGTGTTTCATTAAGTAGATATACCCATATCTGCTCAAATCATCTGTAAAGGTCAGAGAATAACGATACTTGCCACGAGCATCAACACTCATTGGATCGCATACATCGGTATGTATTATTTCCAATAAGTCAGTAGCTCGTTCCATTGTTCCAGAGAACTGAGTTTTAGTCATCTTGCCCATAAGGCACGGTTCGCAAGCATCAAATGATTCATAATCAAGTGATTCCGAAAGTCCATTTTTATGGAGTTTCTTCATGCACTTTACACTGATATGACCCAAACGGCTGTGCCACAAATATGTTGCACTATCATTATCAACTTTGGATCTTTTGGCATCAATATTATGAATATGCGTATCACTACAATCGAGATCCAACAAACTATTTTCATTGGGTGTATGACCATTGAAGGTTTTATTCATGTAAACAGAACAACAATTATTCTCTGAATTTAAATGAATAACCGTTTTGCAATAAACATGATCAAATCATATTCATGCTTAACGCAAATGCCAAATAACATTTATTTCGGTTTAACACTAATCCCGAAAGTATAGGGAGTGTGCGATGATGATCATATCAATCTTGGAACCACTTCCAACACACATTGTCACTTCACCCTCAACTAGTCTCTGTTTATTCTGTAACTCCTATTTCGAGTTACTAATTTTTAGCAACCGAACAAGTATCAAATACTCAGGGGCTACTATAAACACTAGTAAGGTACACATCAATAACCTGTATATCAAATATACCCTTGTTCACTTTGCCATCCTTCTTATCCACCAAATATTCAGGGAATTTCCGCTTCCAGTGACCATTTCCTTTGCAGTGTAAGCACTCAGTTTCAGGCTTTGGTCCAGCTTTGGGCTTCTTCACGGGAGTGACAACTTGCTTGTCATTCTACTTGAAGTTCCCTTTCTTTCCCTTTGACCTTTTCTTGAAAATAGTGGTCTTGCCAATCATCAACACTTGATGCTCTTTCTTGATTTCTACCTTCGTTGATTTCAATATCACGAAGAGCTCGGGAATCGTTTTCGTCATCCCTTGCATACTATAGTTCATCACGAAGTTCCAGTAACTTGGTGATGGTGACTAGAGAACTCTGTCAATCACTATCTTATCTGGAAGATTAACTCCCACTTGATTCAAGCGATTGTAGTACCCAGAAAATCTGAGCACTTGCTCACTAATTGAGAAATTCTCCTCCATCTTTTAGCTATAGAACTTGTTGGAGACTTCATATATCTCAACTCGGGTATTTGCTTGAAATATTAACTTCAACTCCTGGAACATCTCATATGGTCCATGACGTTCAAAACGTCTTTGAAGTCCCGATTCTAAGCCGTTAAGCATGGTGCACTAAACTATCAAGTAGTCATCATATTGAGCTAGCCAAATGTTCATAACGTCTGCATCTGCTCCTGCAATAGGTCAGTCACCTAGTGGTGCATCAAGGACATAATTCTTCTGTGCAGCAATGAGGATAAACCTCATATCACGGACCGAGTCCGGATCATTGCTACTATCATCTTTCAACATAGTTTTTCTCTAGGAACATATCAAAATAAACATAGGGAAGCAACAACGCGAGCTATTGATCTACAACATAATTCGCAAAATACTATTAGGACTAAGTTCATGATAAATTAAAGTTCAATTAATCATATTACTTAAGAACTCCCACTTAGATAGACATCCCTCTAATCATCTAAGTGATCACGTGATCCAAATCAATTAAACCATTTTCGATCATCATGTGAGATGGAGTAGTTTTCAATGGTGAACATCACTATGTTGATCATATCTACTATATGATTCACGCTCGACCTTTCGGTCTCCAGTGTTCCGAGGCCATATCTGTATATGCTAGGCTCGTCAAGTTTAACCTGAATATTCCGCGTGTGCAACTGTTTTGCACCCGTTGTATTTGAACGTAGAGCCTATCACACCCGATCATGAAGTGGTGTCTCAGCATGAAGAAGTTTCGCAACGGTGCATACTCAGGGAGAACACTTATACCTTGAAATTTAGTGAGAGATCATCTTGTATTGCTACCGTCAAACTAAGCAAAATAAGATGTATAAAAATAAACATCATATGCAATCAAAATATGTGACATGATATGGCCATGATCATCTTGCGCCTTTGATCTCCATCTCCAAACTACTGTCATGATCTCTATCGTCACCGGCACGACACCATGATCTCCATCATCTTGATCTATATCAATGTGTCGTCACATGGTCGTCTCGCCAACTATTGCTATCGCATAGCGATAAAGTAAAATAATTATTTGGTGCTTGCATCTTATGCAATAAAGAGACAACCATAAGGCTTCTTCCAGTTGCCAATAACTTCAACAAAAACATGATCATTTCATACAACAACTTATATCTCATCATGTCTTGACCATATCACATCACAACATGCCCTGCAAAAACAAGTTAGACGTCCTCTACTTTGTTGTTGCAAGTTTTACGTGGCTGCTATGGGTTGAGTAAGAACCGTTCTTACCTACGCATCAAAACCACAATGATATTTCGTCAAGTTAGTGCTGTTTTAACCTTTTCAAGGACCGGGCGTAGCCACACTCGGTTCAACTAAAGTTGTAGAAACTGACACCCGCCAGCCACCTATGTGCAAAGCACGTCGGTAGAACCAGTCTCACGTAAGCGTACGCGTAATGTCGGTCCGGGCAGCTTCATCCAACAATACTGCCGAACCAAAGTATGACATGCTGGTAAGCAGTATGACTTGTATCGCCCACAACTCACTTGTGTTCTACTTGTGCATATAACATCTACGCATAAAACCTGGCTCAGATACCACTATTGGGGAACGTAGTAATTTCAAAAATTTCCTACACACACGCAAGATCATGGTGATGCATAGCAACGAGAGGGGAGAGTGTTGTCCACGTACCCTCATAGACCGAAACGGAAGCGTTAGCACAACGAGTTGATGTAATCGTACGTCATCACGATTCGACTGATCCAAGTAACGAACGTACGACACCTCCGATTTTAGTAGACGTTCAGCTCGATGACGTCCCATGAACTCCGATCCAGCAGAGCTTTGCAGGAGAGTTCCGTCAGCATGACAGCGTGATGACGGTGTCGATGATGCTACCGATGCAGGGCTTCGCCTAAGCACCGCCACGATATTACCGAGGTGGAATATGGTGGAGGGGGGCACCGCACACGGCTAAGAGATCAACAGATCAATTGTTGTTGTCTAGAGGTACCCCCTGCCCCCATATACAAAGGAGCAAGGGGGAGGCGATCGGCCTAAGAGGAGGGCGCGCCAAGGGGGAGTCCTACTCCCACCGGGAGTAGGACTCCTCCTTTCCTTGTGGGAGTAGGAGAAGGGAAGGGAGAAGGAGAAGGAAGGAAGGGAGCGCCCCCTCCCTAGTCCAATTCGGACTAGTCCATGGGGAGGGGTGCAGCCACCCTTTGGGGCCTTTCTCTCCTTTCTCGTATGGCCCATTAAGGCCCAATACGAATTCCCGTAACTCTCCGGTACTCCGAAAAATACCCAAATCACTCGGAACCTTTCCGATGTCCGAATATAGTCGTCAAATATATAGATCTTTACGTCTCGACCATTTCGGGACTCCTCGTCATGTCCCCGATCTCATCCGGGACTCGGAACTCCTTCGGTACATCAAAACAAATAAACTCATAATATAACTGTCATCGTACTTTAAGCATGCGGACCCTACGGGTTCGAGAACTATGTAGACATGACCGAAACACGTCTCCGGTCAATAACCAATAGCGGAACCTGGAGGCTCATATTGGCTCCCACATATTCTACGAAGATCTTTATCGGTCAAACCGCATAACAACATACATTGTTTCCTTTGTCATCGGTATGTTACTTGCCCGAGATTCGATCGTCGGTATCTCAATACCTAGTTCAATCTTGTTACCGGCAAGTCTCTTTACTCGTTACGTAATGCATCATCCCGTAACTAACTCATTAGCTACATTGCTTGCAAGGCTTATAGTGATGTACATTACCGAGAGGGCCCAGAGATACCTCTCCGACAATCGGAGTGACAAATCCTAATCTCGAAATACGTCAACTCAACAAGTACCTTCGGAGATACCTGTAGAGCACCTTTATAATCACCCAGTTACGTTGTGATGTTTGGTAGCACACAAAGTGTTCCTCCGGTAAACGGGAGTTACATAATCTCATAGTCATAGGAACATGTATAAGTCATGAAGAAAGCAATAGCAACATACTAAACAATCAAGTGCTAAGCTAACGAAATGGGTCAAGTAAATCACATCATTCTCCTAATGATGTCATCCCGACAACTCATGTCTATGGTTAGGAAACTTAACCATCTTTGATTCACGAGCTAGTCAAGTAGAGGCATACTAGTGACACTCTGTTTGTCTATGTATTCACACATGTATTATGTTTCCGGTTAATACAATTCTAGCATGAATAATAAACATTTATCATGATATAAGGAAATAAATAATAACTTTATTATTGTCTCTAGGGCATATTTCCTTCATGTACGGCTTATTCCAATATGGTGCATTACATATATGACCTGAAGAAAAAAAGGTCCTTCGTGTGATACGAAGGGAATCACGACAGATTCCAATAAGTCATCAAGTGGTTGACTAGCTCTCGCAGCATCATGACAGTTAGTTTTTGGCTTTCTCTACTGAGGTGCTTGACCAGATGAACCGGAAGCACAATCACAATAGTTCTCCCTTTACTACCCTAGCCGATAGAGCGGAACATAAGGTAGCAAGCACAGGAGCCGGGCAACCCAACCATTGACCTAGACATGATTCAGAGCTGGTGCATATAAGGCCAAACTCACGATGCCGAAGTATGCTATAAAGTTGTTTGAACTTTGTTGGCAACTCATATGTTCCCATACCGAGCCCCTGGCAGGTTATGCCGAGGTATATCTGTGAAACAACCATAGGAGCCATATTCATTTGCGAAAAGACACGAATGATTAATTCAGATAATGTTTACTGGGACCAGAGTGATGTGCGAATGATTACTTTATATATAAAAAGACCACAACCTCGGCTATTTGACATGCCCGTGGTCGAAGGCAGAGGAAAAAGGCATATTACATGCTCAAAATAAAGAGTGCGGTCTACAAAAAATTGTTTTGGACCTCCTGTCGCACGTCTGTGCCGCCTGTCCTCGGCGAGGGGAATCCTTGACGGAAGTAGCCCCTTAGGTGAGTGTACGGATCCGAGCTCCGATAGAGTGAGTTTAGATGTTTGTCCTTTGCGTCACCTGTTTTTAAGAGATAATGAAGAAAGAAAAAGGAAAGTAGATAAAAAATGTTACGGGAATGCTTGCAGGCTTGTCCGTAATGTGCTTCCGCCAATGCCCATGGTATCTTAAGTGCATAGTGATGTATGCGCGGTACAAATTTTGCGGGTATATGAGGTGGGAGGCGGAAGCCGCACTGCTATTTCCGCTCCGGGATTGGTCGATCCTCGGGGGGAAATTGCTTCTGACCCCCGATATTTGGATGGTGAACCTCTTCGTCGTCCCTATCGCATGGCTGCCTCCTCCCCTTGTGTTCAGCATTGAGCTTGCCGGCCTGCTTGAAGACCCAACAGCTTCTGTTGGTATGATTAGCTGGTTTATCGGGGTGGCCGTGAATCTGGCAGGGTCGGTTCAATATCCTGTCTAGGTTGGATGGTCCGTCTCGGTTCGCCTTGAATGGCTTTTTCTGTTGACCAGGTTTGGGATTGCTAAATCCGGCGTTGACCGCTGTGTCGCGTGATCTTTCATTATCATTGCGACTGTTGTGTTTGCTTCGTCGTGGCTTGCCATTGCCGTCTCGGATTTCAGAAGTGCCCGAGTCGCTGGCGCAGTTGCTTCTACGAGCAAGCCAGCTGTTTTCTCCCACGCAAAAGCGGGTCATTAGAGCGGTGAGGGCTGTCATGGATTTAGGTCCTTCTTGACCGAGGTGGCGTGCCAGCCATTCATCATGGACGCTGTGTTTGAAGGCCGCAAGGGCTTCCGTATCCGGGCAGTCGAAGATTTGGTTCTTTTTAACTAAGAACCTAGTCCAGAGCTTTCTGGCTGACTCTCCGGGCTGCTGGACAATGTGACTTAAGTCATCGGCATCCGGTGGCCGGACATATGTTCCTTGGAAGTTGTCGCGAAAGGCGTCTTCCAAATCTTCCCAGATGCCAATAGAATTTTCCGGTAGATTGTTTAACCAGTACCAAGCTGGTCCTTTGAGTTTTAGTGGTAGGTATTTGATGGCATGAAGGTCATCTCCACGGGCCATGTGGATATGGAGGAGGAAGTCCTCGATCCATACCGCGGGATCCGTTGTACCGTCGTAATGATTCGATATTCATGGGTTTGAACCCGTCTGGGAATTCATGCTCCATTACTTCGTCTTGAAGCAAAGAGGGTGTGCGGCGCCTCTATGTTGGGCCACACTACGACGTACCTCTGATGGAGTCCATTTGCGGTTTTCGTCCCGGGCGTGGATAGGTTTGTCACGTCCGAATAGGTAGTCGTCGTCGCATGTCGAGGAACGTCCTCGTGATCCATAGATCGATCTTGCGTGTCCTGCTCTACTGTCCAAGTCATGTTGAAGGTCGTATGTACAACCCCGAGCTGTTTTATTCTTGCCTTTACGGCGAGGTGGGGTGGTCTGGTGTTCGTCTTGAGTTGCCGCTTTATCCGGACCAAGTTGTGGTCGGCCTGCCGCATTGTGCAATGACGGTACGGGCTCCAGTGCCTCGTCATTGAACTGAGGTAGCAATCTACGCTTCGGGTAGCTTTTGGCTGGACCACAAAGGCCATATTCTTTGGCGGCCAGGACTTCGGTCCATCTATCATTTAGCAGATCTTGGTCCGCTTGAAGCTGCAGCTATTTCTTTTTTAGGCTCCTTGCAGTGGCTATTAGCTGGCATTTGAAGCGCTCCTGCTCGAGAGGTTCCTCAAGCGCGATGAAATCCTCATTGCCGAGGCTCTCCTCTTCCTCGAATAGCGGAAGATAATTACTGTCCTCCGAGTCTCCATGTGTGGCCTGTTCATCAGGGCTAACTTGCCCATTTTCCCGTTCCTCCTGTTCAGAGGTTACCTTGATGGGGTCTTCATTATTTTCGGCATTGTCCGGAGTATTATTTGTTTCCGGTGCCCATATTGCAATCTTTGGAACGATGTGACTTAGAGCAGCGTCGAGGAAGCTGGCGCTTGGGCTGTTTCTCAGGAGGTTTATCCTCAACTGGATCCTCTTTGTCATCATTGTTAGTTTTTTCAGGTGTGTCCACTATGTATACATCGTAGGAAGAAGTGGTCGTCCGTCATCCAGTGAATGGCGGGTTTTGGCCTTGCTCCTTGTCGGCATCGTCGTTCGTACGGAGATGTATTCGGAGCCGTAGTCAAGCATGTCGCTTAAGTCCTCGACAGTGTCTATGAAGTGGGTGGTGGGTGGGAAGCAAAATTCCCCATCATCAGCCTCTAATTCGAACCATACATAGTTCGGCTGTGAGTCCCCGCCAAGGACAAGTTCTTTAATGAGCTCAGCACATCGCCCAAGGGCGAGTGCTGGAAGATGTCTACGGCGCTGAACTCGAAGATCGATAAGCAATCAAGTTCGGTATCCGTGGACTCACATGGTTTGGAACTTATACCCGGAGAAGAGTCCGGAGTTTCGGTGACACGAGTATTGCGTGAGGTTAAGTCCGTGTGCGGCTCCAACACCGGGGAATCTGTGGCCTCCGTGGTGGGGTTGAGCCTCCAATCCTTGGATGCCGCAGTGTGCTATGGATCTAAGGCCAGAGTGGTCACGGGAGCTATCTCCTGGATGCGATCTGACGACAGATTTAGGTCATGTTCATCAAGGTGATCAGGAGCAGTCGTCACGGTCTCGAATCCAGCGAAGATCAAATCTCCACGGATGTCTGCAACGTAATTCAAGCTCCCAAATCTGACCTGATGGCCAGGGGCATAGCTATCGATCTGCTCCAGGTGGCCAAACGAGTTGGCCCGCAGTGCGAAGCCGCCGAACATGAAGATCTGTCTAGGGAGGAAGGTTTCTCCTTGGACAGCGTCATTGTCGACGATTGAAGGGGCCATCAAACCTTTTGGGGATGACACAGTGGAACTCTCAATGAAAGCACCAATAATGTCGGTGTCAAAACCGGCGGATCTCGGGTAGGGGGTCCCGAACTGTGCGTCTAAGGTCGATGGTAATAGGAGACAGGGGACATGATGTTTACCCAGGTTCGGGCCCTCTCTATGGAGGTAATATCCTACTTCCTACTTGATTGATCTTGATGAATATGAGTATTACAAGAGTTGATCAACCACGAGATCGTAATGGCTAAACCCTAGAAGTCTAGCCTGTATGACTATGGTAATGAGTATATCCCCCTCCGGACTAAGTCCTCCGGCTTACATAGACACTGGGGAGATCTAGGGTTACACAAGGTCGATTACAAAGAAAGGAATCTACATATTAGGCCGCCAAGCTTGCCTTCCACGCCAAGGAGAGTCCTATCCGGACACGGGTGCAGTCTTCAGTCTTCATATCTTCACAACCCATCCATCCAGCCCATGGCTAACAGGCCGGATGCCCAAGGACCCCTTAGTCCAGGACTCCCTCAAGGGGGGCACCCCAAAGACACACAAGTTGATCATTGATCTGTTAGCCGTGTGCGGTGCCCCCCTCCACCATAATCCACCTTGGTCATATTGTTGCAGTGCTTAGGCAAAGCCCTACACTGGTAGCGTCATCATCACCGTCATCACGCCGTCGTGCTGACGAAGCTCTCCCTCGACACTCAGCTGGATAGAGAGTTTGTGGGACGTCACCAAGCCGAATGTGTGCATATCGCGGAGGTGCCGTACTTTCGGTACTAGGATCGGTCGGATTGTGAAAAAGTACGACTACATCAACCGCGTTGTCATAACGCTCCCGCTTACGGTCTACGAGGGTACATGGACTACACTCTCCCCTCTCGTTGCTATGCATCACCATGATATATCTTGCGTGTGCGTAGGATTTTTTTTTGAAATTACTGTGTTCCCTAACAGATCTACTTCTCCAAACTCTTTTGCCCTTGTTTTGGACTCTAATTTGCATGATTTGAATGGAACTAACTCAGACTGAAGCTGGTTTTTAGCAGAATTTCCATTGTGTTATTTTTGTGCAGAAATGAAAGTTCTCGGAAGGACCTAAAAATCCATGGAGAATATTTTTGGAATATATAAAAAATATTGGCAAAAGAATCAACCGAGGGGGAACCACCACCTGTCCACAAGGGTGGGGGCACGCCCTACCCCCCTGGGCGCGGCCCCTGGCTTGTGGGTCCCATGAAGCTCCACCGACCTCAACTCCAACTTCATATATTCACGTTCGGGGAGAAAAAACCAGAGAGAAGAATTCATCACGTTTTATGATACGGAGCCGCCGCCACCTCCTGTTCTTCCTCGGGAGGGCAGATCTGGAGTCCGTTTTGGGCTCCGGAGAGGGGAAATCGTCGCCATCGTCATCATCAACCATCCTCCATCGTAGGCTTGCTGGACGGTGATGGGTTGGATGAGATTTACCATGTAATCAAGTTAGTTTTGTTAGGGTTTGATCCCTAGTATCCACTATATTCTATGATTGATGTTGCTATGACTTTGCTATGCTTAATGCTTGTCACTAGGGCCCGAGTGCCATGATTTCAGATCTGAACCTATTATGTTTTCATGAATATATTTGTGTTCTTGATCCTATCTTACAAGTTATAGTCACCCACTATGTGTTATGATCCGGCAACCCCGGAGTGACAATAGTCGGGACGCTTTTCGGTGATGACCATAGTTTGAGGAGTTCATGTATTCACAAAGTGCTATGCTTTGGTCCGATTCTCTATTATAAGGAGGCCTTAATATCCCCTAGTTTCCAATAGGACCCTGCTGCCATGGGAGGGTAGCACAAAAGATGTCATGCAAGTTCTTTTCCACAAGCATGTATGACTATACTCGGAATACATGCCTACATTATATTTTTTTGACTGAAATGCCTACATTATATTGATGGATTGGAGCTAGTTCTGTGTCCCCCTAGGTTATAATTGTTGCAAGATGAATGTCATCTGACATAATTATCCATCATTGCTCCATTGCCTACGAGCTTTTCACATATTGATCTCTGCTATGTTACTTTGCCGTTGCCACTCTTACAGTTGCTACAAAACTGCTACTGTTACTTTTGCCACCGTTACCGTTACTTCCATACTACTTTGCTACTAAATATTTTGCTGCAGATATTAGTCTTTCAGGTGTGGTTGAATTGACAACTCAGCTGCTAATACTTGAGAATATTCTTTGGCTCCCCTTGTGTCGAATCAATAAATTTGGTTGAATACTCTACCTCAAAAACTGTTGCGATCCTCTATTCTTGTGGGTTATCACTAAGCGTCGCTGGGACTAGGCGGTGGAACTACGGAGTAACGGGAGAGAGGGGCGCCAAGGCCTTTGTGTGTACTCTTGGGGCGCCCCTCCCCTCTATATATAAGTGGAGGGGCATAGGAAATAGCCCCTCCAAGCCCCAGGGCGAATCTAAGGGGGAGAGTACTTGGACTCCAAGTCCAATCCTATTCCTACTAGGACTCCTTCCTTTTTTGCCTTCCCTAGCCACATGGGCTTTTGAGGACTTGGTGCGCCTAGCCCAATAAGGCCAGGGAACCTCCCCACAGCTCATTCTAGCCCTTGGGTCGTGGTGGACCCACTTGTGGACTTCCGGACCCCTCCGGAATCTTCCGGAACCTTCTAGAAGCTTCCCGGCACAATACCGAAAAAACTGCACCTTTTTCCAGAACCCAAAATATGACTTCTCATATATAAATATTTACCTCTCGACCATTCCGAGACTCCTCGTGACGTCCGAGATCTCATCCGGGACTCCGAACAACATTTGGTTACCACTCATCAAATATCCCAATACTACTCTAGCATAAACAAATGTTAAGTGTGCGACCCTGCGGGTTCAGGAATTATGTACTCATGACCAAGACACCTCTCCGGTTAATAACCAATAGCGGGACCTGGATGCCCATATTGATTCCTACATATTACAAGAAGATCTTTTATCGGTTGAACCTTTATGACAACATACGTAGTTCCCTTTGTCTGTCAGTATGTTACTTCCCCGAGATTCGATCGTCGGTATCTTTATACCTAGTTCAATCTCGTTACTGGCAAGTCTCTTTACTCGTTCCATAATACATCATCTTGTAACTAACTCCTTAGTCACTTTGCTTGCAAGCTTCTTGTGATGCTGTATTATCGAGAGGGCCCAGAGATACCTCTCTGTTACACGAGTGACAAAATCCCAATCTTGATTCACACCAACTCAACAGACACCTTCGGAGATACCTGTTGGGGATATAACTCTGAGGTATGACCCGCCCTGGAGGGGCCAGGTCACACCGTTGGCGGCTTAAGGTGAGAAGGCCCAAGAAGTCTGGAGGCCCAAGACCCAGAGGTGACTCAAGGCCCGAAGGTGTGAACCGCCATATGATGACTTGTTCTGTAAGGTAGGTTTAGTTAGAAACTGAGCCGGTCACATTTGTGTGAGCCGTCCGGGACTCTGTAAGTCGCTGGGCATCAACCTGTATATAAAGGGGTGACCCGGTGGCGTGTTAACTCAAGAAACAACCAATCGAGAACTTGGTCAAGCCTATTCGCTCCCTAGTAATTGAAACCCAAGTAATACAACTAGAAGCAGGAGTAGGCTTTTACCTCGTTGAGAGGGGCCAAACCTGGGTAAACTCTTTGTGTCCTTTGTCCTGTTCAACCCCTTTAAGCTAACCTAGTTGTGATGGCTCCACACCTAAGTCCTTTTGCTAGGACATCTGTCGTGACAAACCCACGACAGTTGGCACCCACCATGGGGCCAGAGCACGGTGGTTTTGAGTTCTTAAAGGGCAATTTTGCAGGTATCAAGGGATACACTGTGGGCCGGATGACCAAGAGCCTCCGCGGCAAGCTCTACATTGATGATGCTTGCTAGGGCCCCGAGGCCGACTCAATCGAGTATGGCTATCGGGTCCCCTTCAGCGGGATTCATGTCTTCATCGGCAAGACTGGGGAGTCGAAGCCTGAGCCGGACATCTGCATCGACACGATCGAGACAGCTCAGTGCGGGCGACCCGCCAAGATCCAACCCGCCAGGAAGCCTGCCTTCGTTGGTTTTGTTCATGGGGTGGATCTCGAAGAAGTTCTATGTCAGGAGGAGAGACAACCATCTACTTAGGCGATGAGACCTCAACCGGCGAAACCGAATCGATCTACCAATTGCAAGATGGCGATCTTGGGGGTTGTTCCGATGGCGACAGTATTCCGGACTCCTATGAGCCGCCGAGCTGGGCTGCTGTTTTTATGGATGGTACACAACAGGTGGTGAATTCATTGAACGCTGCGGCTATGACCTCCGACTCAATGGCTGCTACGACAGCCGAGGTGAGTGACCCCGTATGCCCACTGGCTCAAGTTTTGTCTGAACTCCTGGATGCCCTGGCGACTCTCTTGGCTACGAAGGTCACCCTGGAGAATCAAACACAACATAAGGTGGAGGTTGCAAAGTTACAGATGAGGTAGCTCAGGCTAAGGAGGCACTCAACGCTAAGAATGCTAGGATGGCAATAGAGCGAGCTGTGTTGGAAGCTGAGTCGCAGCGGATCCAAGCAGAATCTTTCCGGCTTAATCTGGACCAAAATGTTTCAAACACGGTCATGCGAAGAACGCATTAGACTCATCTGCCCCTAGAGTTCGAAGCAAGGAGTCTTTTCAATATGCCTGGAGCAGGAATGAGTAACCCGCCCGGCATGACCTGGGTCACCGAGGCGCCCGTGGCTAGGGTGACAGCTCAACTACGCATAACGGATCCACCTCATTTGCATCTAACCCCGCCTCAATAGGTGTTGACACCGCCGGGTCATTTTTCAACCCCTGGATAATATGATTGCTGCGGCTTCACGATTGACGGCTCTTCCCGTTGAAGGCGAGTCTCCTGCTGCAGTTGAGGCACAGAAGGCTATGGAGCTTCTTTAGAAAGTGGTGGCTCAGCAGGCAGCTCACTCATACAGTCATGATCGGATTCATTTTACTCCTTGTCAAAGTAAAAGTTATAGCAGGCACATTGAGTCGCCAACGGTTTCCAGCAGTGAGCGGCATCGGAACCAGATGCGTGGGCATGACCCGCTGCGTGATGATAATAATGTCCATGCCTTATTAGATCAGGCCAGGGCACGTCAAGAGGCAGAGATGGTGGCTCAGTTAGCGGCTCACCGCAACTCCAGTGTAACCCGTCAGCATCTATAGAAGCCGGGATGACTTCCAGGACAATGTGTGTGCCGTGCTTAGCGCCGGCTCTAAGCAATGAGCATTTGCCCAAGGATTTTGAGGGCCCTCAGAAAGTACCCAATTACTCTACGGATCAACCTCCAGATGCTTGGATTGAGAGCTACGACCTGGCAATGGAGATGTTGGATGTTAACGATGATGTGTGCGCCAAATATTTCACCATGACGTTGGATGGGCTGGCTTGCACCTAGCTAAAGGGATTGCCCCCTAATTCCATTAGCTCATGGACTGAATTGAAGACACGTTTCATTCAAAATTTTAAAGATACATGTAAGCAGCCTCTGTAAATTATCGACCTAGACACTTGCATCCAGCGTGAGGATGAGTCAACCACCCATTGGGTTCGCCGGGTATCAGATATTATCCACTCGTTGGATAGCATCAACGCTAGTTCTGTTGTTTTAATTTTGGAGAAAAAATGTTGGTTTATTCCCCTCAAACAGAAGCTAGGGCGGCTTAAACATCATTGCAATGACATGGGAGAGCTCATGGCGGCTCTTATCAAATATGCCGACTCAGACAACACTAAGGATCCTAATTCAGATGAGAAGGGGCAGCAGCAGAATACGACAGGTCAGAGCCAAGGTAGCAATGGTAAGTGCAAGCACACTAACGGCGGGTCAGACTTTGTGGCCAACACTAATGCAAAGAGCGGTGATCGCTGTTGTAAGGGAAAATTCCAACCCCAGTTTGGAAGGCCAAAGTTCAATTTAGAGGCGATCTTGAACCAACTGTGACGCCCGGATAATTAAGCTACAGTAACCCTCTCCTAATGATGCCATGTCACCGCTGTCACTTTAGTTAATCTCGCGATGGTTCAAAACCGATTCAAATTCAAATTTAAAATAAAGACAAACAACAAAAGTTTTCAAACTTTAAAACTAAAATGTTCGAGTCGTGCTAAATAATGCAAAGGTGATTGTGGTGAAGAAACCCCACTTTTATAAAATGTTTAAATACTATCAGATGAATAAAACAGCCGCATAAATAGTTATTTAAATACCTTTTCTAATTAATAAATGTCAAACTAAATTATTCGAGGACTTGACTTTTTGTGACAATGGCCTAAATTGAATTACTAAATTAGATGCCAAGTATATATATTTTACAAAAAAAATAAAACAATAGGAAACAAAGACAAAACAGAAAAGAAAACTAACAAAAAGAAAAGAACCCCCCGGGGCTCCGGCCCAGCAGGCCATCAACCCCACTGGGCCAACCCACCAGGCCCAGCCGGCCACCCCACTTAACCCCCTCGGTCCACCGACCGAAACCCTAACCCCCACTGCTCCCCCGATCCCCCCACTCGTCCCACTCCTCCCTCTCGCCCTTCCCCGATCTGGATCGGGGCAACCCCCCGATCCCATCGCCCCATCGCCGCCTCGGCGTCGCCGTCACCTCCCTCGCGGAGCCGGCCCCCTCCTGTCGCCCCACCGGCGCCCTTCCGCCCGTCCGCGACCACGCTGACGCGGGACCCCGCCCGGAGCTACCTCGCCCCCGCCGCACGAGGACCGCGCCGCCGAAGCCCCTCACCGTCTTCCCCGAATCGCCGTCGCCTCGTCGTCCACGCCGGCCTGCTTCCCCTGCGTCGACGTCGACCCCGTCCTCCTCCACAACGGCCTTCCTCGACCTCCATTGCGTCCGCTGCCCTAGACCCTACGCCCCAATGTGAGCCCCGCCGCGCTCACCTCCGCCCTCATCCTTCCCTTGTCCCCGCGCCTCCCTCGGTGCGCCACCGCGCGCACACACACCCGCGGCCTCCTTCCAGTACGCGCCCACCGTGGCCGCGCCCCTGTTGGTCACCGCCGACCCCGCAACGCCCTGCCTAGCCAGGGCTACGCATGGCCACGCCCCTCCTCGCCTTATCGTCGACGGCCGTGCGCCCCGGAGCTCTGCTCCGCCCCTGATCCCCGCCTTCGCCGCCGCAGCTCGCGCACCCCGCCCTCGGCCTCGTTGCCACTGCGGCCTGGGGGCCTTGCTGTGCCGCCCCCGCACGCTGGTCGCCGCTCAGGCTTCGGCCACGCCCGCGGCGCCCGTCGCCGGGTTCGCGCGCATGCCGACCCGCTCGGGCTGGTGCCCGACACCCGTTGCGCCCGCTAACCCGCATTGGTCCAATGACCCTATGACAGACGGGGCCCAGGCCCTAGAACGAAAAAAAAAGATTTAATAAAATAATTAAAATATTAATTAGTTAATTAATTAAAGAATTAATTAACTTAATTGATCCTGATTAGATTAACCTAATCACCTAGTTAGTTAATTAATCTATTAGTTTAGTTAACAGTCAATGACAGCTGGGACCCACACGTCAGCGACCCAGTCAACACCTCTGTTGACTGCCGACGTCATGCTGACGTCATGATGACGTCAGCATGCACTGTTTTGGATAATGTTAAATTAAATTAATTAAATAAATTCTAAAAATGATTTAAAACTTTAGAAAATCATATAAAATAATCCGTAACTCGGATGAAAATACTTTGTACATGAAAGTTGCTCAGAACGACGAGACGAACCCGGATACGCAGCCTGTTCATCCACCACACACCTCTAACATACCAAACACGCAACTTTCCCCCTCCGGTTCATCTGTCCGAAAACGTGAAACACCGGGAATACTTTCCCGGATGTTTCCCCCCTTCGTCGGTATCACCTACTACCACGATTGGGCACACCTAGCATCGTTACTTGTCATGTCATGCATCGATATGCATTTGTTTGCATTGTATTCATTGTTTCTTCCCCCTCTTCTCTCCGGTAGACTACGAGACCGACGCTGCTGCTGCCCAGTTCGACTACGGAGTTGACAACCCCTCCTTCTTGCCAGAGCAACCAGGCAAGCCCCCCCCCTTGATCACCAGATATCGCCTATTCTTCTCTATACTGCTTGCATTAGAGTAGTGTAGCATGTTACTGTTCGGTTACTCCTATTCTGTTGCATAGCCTGTCATTGTTGCTACAGTCACTGATACCTTACCCGCAATCCTAAATGCTTAGTATAGGATGCTAGTTTATCATCATTGGCCCTACACTCTTGTCCGTCTGCCATGCTATACTACTGGGCTGTGATCACTTCGGGAGGTGATCATGGGCATATACTATATATTTTACACTGTTACATTACTGGTGATACTGTTTGGAGGTGGGGGCTGAAGGGGCAGGTGGCTCCATCCAGGTAGTGGTGGGCCTGAGTTCCCGACGGCCCCCGACTGTTACTTTGTGGCGGAGCGACAGGGCAGGTTGAGACCACCTAGGAGACAGGTGGGCCTGGCCTTGTTCGGCATTCGCGGATACTTAACACGCTTAACGAGATCTTGGTATTTGATCTGAGTCTGGCTACTGGCCTATACGCACTAACCATCTACGCGGGAGTAGTTATGGGTATCCCGATGTCGTGGTATCAGCCGAAGCACTTCAGACGTCAGCGACGGAGCGGCGCGCGCCGGATTGGAACGTAAGCCTGCTCTTGTATTAAGGGGGCTAGTTCTGCTTCCGGCCGCCCACGCAACGTGCAGGTGTGCTATGGGCGATGGGCCCAGACCCCTGTGCGCTTAGGTTTAGACCGGCGTGCTGGCCTCTCTGTTTTGCCTAGGTGGGGCTGCGACGTGTTGATCTTCCGAGGCCGGGCATGACCCAGGAAAGTGTGTCCGGCCAAATGGGATCGAGCGTGTTGGGTTATGTGGTGCACCCCTGCAGGGAAGTTAATCTATTCGAATAGCCGTGATCTTCGGTAACAGGACGACTTGGAGTTGTACCTTGACCTTATGACAACTAGAACCGGATACTTAATAAAACACACCCTTCCAAGTGCCAGATACAACCGGTGGTCGCTCTACCTCAGGGATATGAGGAGGGGATCGCCGGGTAGGATTATGCTATGAGATGCTACTTGGAGATGCTACTTGAAGGACTTCAATCTACTCTCTTCTACTTGATGCAAGACGGTGACTGCGAGAAGCGTAGTCTTCGACAGGATTAGTTATCCCCCTCTTATTCTGGCATTCTGCAGTTCAGTCCACTGATATGGCCTCCTTACACATATACCCATGCATATGTAGTGTAGTTCCTTGCTTGCGAGTACTTTGGATGAGTACTCACGGTTGCTTTCTCCCCCCTTTTTCCCCTTTCCTTTCTTTCTGGTTGTCGCAACCAGATGCTGGAGTCCAGGAGCCAGACGCCACCATCGACGATGACCCCTACTACACTGGAGGTGCCTACTACTACGTGCTGCCCGCTGATGACGACCTGGAGTAGTTTAGGAGGATCCCAGGCAGGAGGCTTGCGCCTCTTTCGATCTGTATCCCAGTTTGTGCTAGCCTTCTTAAGGCAAACTTGTTTAACTTATGTCTGTACTCAGATATTGTTGCTTCCGCTGACTCGTCTCTGATCGAGCACTTGTATTCGAGCCCTCGAGGCCCCTGGCTTGTATTATGATGCTTGTATGACTTATTTAAGTTTTAGAGTTGTGTTGTGATATCTTCCCGTGAGTCCCTGATCTTGATCGTACACATTTGCGTGCATGATTAGTGTACGATTGAATCGGGGGTGTCACAAGTTGGTATCAGAGCCGACTGCCTGTAGGAATCCCCCTTTCCAACTCCTTGGCCAAAGTTGAGTCTAGTCGATGAAAATTGTTTTACTAACTTGGATGTGCGGCCCATGGGCCCACGTCGCCAAATGGGTGGTATTAGGATCTTTTACTCCTCGATCTTTACTCCGGGATTCTGAACTCTCTTTTATTCGGGTTAAACGTTTTTTTTACTAAAATCTAACTTTAGGTTCTCGAAAATACTTTTTCCCGGAGAGCCCCTTCAGTCCAGATGATCGCCGACTGCACCAGAAGATTTCGAAGATACTCTCTGATTTTCTCTCGAGACCTTGTGCCTGTTGCTTTTGCAATTCCCTTCCACCGAAATATCCCTATGGATAAATACTTACACCTGTCGTGCTTACTTTTATTCCCAGTCAATCTTGTTATACAAGATACCCTGAGAATATTTTGTGCCTACTGCCTTGCAGTTCTTTGCCACCTGAATACCCCTAAGAATAATTTCTTGCACCTTTCGAGTATCCGCTCATCCCAGTTGTTCAGGTGTTTCACAAAAGTATTTGAAATACTATTCAATCCTCCAAAAATCTTTAGCAGCTTTATTGCTCGGCAAATACTTGTCTACTAGCATTATGGATGCTTCCCATATATCTGGCAATATTCACTAGTATCTTTTGACACCGTCATTTTGATCCTATTGATTCAATATGTGTGCGAATGCACACAATCATCTATCAACCCTTCTAAATTATCTTTCCGACTCAGACATCATTTTTGAACATGAGCTGGTTCTCGACCAAACTATTTGTCGCCAATTGTGCCTCTGGTCTATCCAACTTATCCATCCTTGATCAGAGCGACTGCATCTGATCCTTTGCTTTGGAAATCATAACTCCTTTGTTATCTAAGCATCGAATTATTCCGATGTTCTATAATATGATGCTCGTGCATTTTTTTTTCTTCCTCTGATGGAGTACCAATACTCACATCAGCTCCGTTGTGGATCACCCGATCCATTGTTGGATTGTTATCTGACAGTGTCCTTCATATCCAATCACCTGGTGAGTTCTTCCCCTGATACATAGTGCCTTTGGTAAATTGTATCATCTTCTTGGCCAACCTTGCTCTGCTTTCGGGCTTGTGTTATTTACTCTGGAAACTTGTGGTATATGTTTCTAAGAAGCCCCTATGGGTTGAACATATGCCTTCTCTAAACTGTGTGAACCCGAAAGTTTTCACGAGTCATACTTATCTAGTATTGCACCAGGTAAAACTTTCAACAACTAATGTCATCTTCGAAATACGAGAGGTGAATGGAAGATTATGCATTGAGGAAGTGGGAGTCGACCTTGAACTTTGTGTTCATGCCCATGGACGCGATGTATATCCTATCATGGAAGCTTCTTGTAATAATAACTATTTCCTTGATAGCTAACATATGGTATCTGTGAATGGATCCCTTGCAACCGTGGTTCCAACCATGATTGTTCTTCTTTGATTCCATTTCTCGGACAAGTTAAAACAATTGTCTTCTATGGATCAATACACCAGTCCAACCTTTACTTTGATCTTGTGTTGAGTATTACCCCCCTGGTATCTCGAGATTATCATGGTACTGCATAACTTCCTATGAGTTCTTCATCAAGTACTACATACTCACTGATTACAATTTTTCATGGGCTCTGAGTTATTAAACACTCAAAGACACCGATAACTGAACCGAGTCCGCATTACGGTTCAACAACTCTTACTAATATTCTTTACTTACGAGTTTCTACCCGATCATGTCATTCCTAGCCTGATCGGTTATATCACTACCATGCTAAATTTTAACTGTGCTACCTGGTCCTTAATCCCGGAGCACAACTTTTGACATGAGCTAAGCTTATGTCGATCTTCCTCGTCATATCAGTTCGCCTTGAACAACAATCTTGATTTCAGGTTTGTGTCGTACCTATGGTTCCAATAACCTCTTGCTTCATCATTCTTTTGACTTGATGTGATCGCGGATCGATTACATCTTCGTGGAATCACTCGACAAATGTGTCATGATGACCATCTACATTCTGATGCTCTTCCAGGATATCAAGTGAATTAATGATGAGAAATACCATCCTTGCCCTCGATAAATTGTATTATCGTCGACCACTTTATTGCCCTCCCACCAACACAAGCTTGTTCATGTTTGGTGTTATACCTTGAGTTCCTTGCTATCCAGCAATTGTTCTTCTTTACCTTGGAGTATTACCATCCTTTATGTCAAGAATGTTCTGAGATTTGTTCCACCTCTTGAGAATTCTTGACATAGAAATACTTCTCACCATCACCATTTTTCTTGGTCCCCGTGTTAATTCCAACAAGTGAACGGTGTTGTTTGGATTCTTTCCTTCTAGCAACCCTATTTTTTTTGAAGTTAATGGTCGAAAGTTCATTCTTAGGCTATTGACTATTGAATCACCATTCTGACATTGGTCGTGCAACCCAACCCATATTTCGGGTGCACCTTTCAACCAATGTTTAATTGTGTATGTTTTCCTCGAGCATACATCACTATACCATTTGATCTGACAAATGTCATCTTCTTGTTCACATTATTGTGGAAATCCATCTTTTGAAAATCTCAATGAATTGTCGCTGAGTCAATCAGCCACCCCCTCACCTCTCCTTGGTTTAATGATGAACTATTGTTTCAGGAACCCGCTCCCATAGTTCATTTCCCGAGAATCTTGCAATGCCATTTCAATGATTTGTGTTGCGCCTTTTCTTCTCGGACATCCTGAGTCTGAGGCATCATGACACCAATTGGATCTGAATCTCGGTCAGATATAATGGTTGGGACAACTTTCCAGGAGTTATGTTGTTTGTCCTTTGATGACCCGGTAACATGATGTCATGCCTAGCACCCCCCCCCCCCTGGCTGGAGGACCTATCATAATGATTTCTTTTGCAAGGATAACCATTCCTCCTGGAGGAAGTGGTAGGACTTATTTTATAAGTTACTCCTGATGGATCATTAGTGTATCCGAAGTCGGGCCCTTGATTGAAACACCATATCATTGCTACCTGAAGCATGTCTGTGGTACTCCGTTCATCACCAAGAACATTTGAAGCACAATGCTAAATTTCTCTTTATCAATTATCCAAACACCGTTGTATGGGTAATGTCATGAAATTTTTCTCTCCTTACCTAAAATGGTTTTCTACCTACTATCCTGTCATGGATATCATCTGCTTGTCCTTGGGAAGGATATACCCCTGGAAAATGTGTTTAAACACATTTTTCCTTTCCATTGATCTGGTTAAATCCGATAATCATATCTTCCTTTCCATTGTTTGGTTTAACCTTTCTTGTGATCTATGAGGTCTAAGCAGTAATATTCTCCTACTTTTGAAAACACCTCGGTGTACAATTCTGTCAGTAAGACCCTGTTACTTTTGTTGGTGACATTCCGGTAACCACCGATGGACGAGAACTTTGCCTAATGGTCCACCTTGTTCAACGAGCGGGAAAATGGTTCTCTTCGTCCCTCGCCCTTGGTACCGACGTTGTTACCGACATAACTGACAGGTTATTCTCTGGCATGCCTTGCTATCATAACCGTGCAAGATGTCACCGCTCTTTCAACGTTTAACCCACATGGTGGGCCCATAACCCACAGTTTCACAGGATCGAAACCTAACTCTCCTTTACACCCTAGTGTCAAAATTATTCCTCACACTTGGCTTCGTATGTAACTCACGGGCCACCTGCCAAGTGATCTATTCGGGTATCAGACACAATACTTACTCTCGCTGCTCTGAACCTCTGTCTCACTCTGGTTCACGCTTCGAGCAACTACCTATCCGCTTGGAACCTCTTATGGTACCTTCATACCTTACTCTCGATGTATTTTATATGTTCAACTCGAGAGATAATCTTATGCTCATTCTTATGTTAACCCCCGATGGTTTCCCTCATAAACATTCTGTCTTAGCTGAGCTGCCCCTTACCTATTCGTAAGTACGATGGAGTCCTCGAAGAAAGGATGACAACTTCATCATGATGACCCGAAACAGCGGAATGAAGACAACAATGTAATGGATTGACCTCTTCGAGAAGAGCAACCAAGACCGAGAAGATCCGTTAGATTTTTCGTAACCAAATACCTTCCCCCCTAGTCCCCCTCTTAAATCTCGGGACGAGATTTCTTGTAGTGGAGGAGAATTGTGACGCCCGGATAATTAAGCTACAGTAACCCTCTCCTAATGATGCCATGTCACCGCTATCACTTTAGTTAATCTCGCGATGGTTCAAAACCGATTCAAATTCAAATTTAAAATAAAGACAAACAACAAAAGTTTTCAAACTTTAAAACTAAAATGTTCGAGTCGTGCTAAATAATGCAAAGGTGATTGTGGTGAAGAAACCCCACTTTTATAAAATGTTTAAATACTATCAGATGAATAAAACAGCCGCATAAATAGTTATTTAAATACCTTTTCTAATTAATAAATGTCAAACTAAATTATTCGAGGACTTGACTTTTTGTGACAATGGCCTAAATTGAATTACTAAATTAGATGCCAAGTATATATATTTTACAAAAAAATAAAACAATAGGAAACAAAGACAAAACAGAAAAGAAAACTAACAAAAAGAAAAGAACCCCCCGGGGCTCCGGCCCAGCAGGCCATCAACCCCACTGGGCCAACCCACCAGGCCCAGCCGGCCACCCCACTTAACCCCCTCGGTCCAC
>NC_041383.1:533374764-533375536 GCF_002162155.2 Triticum dicoccoides | reverse complement strand
TGGATCGGGGCAACCCCCCGATCCCATCGCCCCATCGCCGCCTCGGCGTCGCCGTCACCTCCCTCGCGGAGCCGGCCCCCTCCTATCGCCCCACCGGCGCCCTTCCGCCCGTCCGCGACCACGCTGACGCGGGACCCCGCCCGGAGCTACCTCGCCCCCGCTGCACGAGGACCGCGCCGCCGAAGCCCCTCACCGTCTTCCCCGAATCGCCGTCGCCTCGTCGTCCACGCCGGCCTGCTTCCCCTGCGTCGACGTCGACCCCGTCCTCCTCCACAACGGCCTTCCTCGACCTCCATCGCGCCCGCTGCCCTAGACCCTACGCCCCAATGTGAGCCCCGCCGCGCTCACCTCCGCCCTCCTCCTTCCCTTGTCCCCGCGCCTCCCTCGGTGCGCCACCGCGCGCACACACGCCCGCGGCCTCCTTCCAGTGCGCGCCCACCGTGGCCGCGCCCCTGTTGGTCACCGCCGACCCCGCACCGCCCTGCCTAGCCAGGGCTACGCACGGCCACGCCCCTCCTCGCCTTATCGTCGACGGCCGTGCGCCCCGGAGCTCTGCTCCGCCCCTGATCCCCGCCTTCGCCGCCGCAGCTCGCGCACCCCGCCCTCGGCCTCGTTGCCACTGCGGCCTGGGGGCCTCGCTGTGCCGCCCCCGCACGCTGGTCGCCGCTCAGGCTTCGGCCACGCCCGCGGCGCCCGTCGCCGGGTTCGCACGCATGCCGAACCGCTCGGGCTGGTGCCCGACACCCGTTGCGCCCGCTAACCCGCATTGGTC
>NC_041383.1:533373947-533374754 GCF_002162155.2 Triticum dicoccoides | reverse complement strand
GGGGGCCTCGCTGTGCCGCCCCCGCACGCTGGTCGCCGCTCAGGCTTCGGCCACGCCCGCGGCGCCCGTCGCCGGGTTCGCGCGCATGCCGACCCGCTCGGGCTGGTGTCCGACACCCGTTGCGCCCGCTAACCCGCATTGGTCCAATGACCCTATGACAGACGGGGTCCAGGCCCTAGAACGAAAAAAAAAAGATTTAATAAAATAATTAAAATATTAATTAGTTAATTAATTAAAGAATTAATTAACTTAATTGATCCTGATTAGATTAACCTAATCACCTAGTTAGTTAATTAATATATTAGTTTAGTTAACAGTCAATGACAGCTGGGACCCACACGCCAGCGACCCAGTCAACACCTCTGTTGACTGCCGACGTCATGCTGACATCATGATGACGTCAGCATGCACTGTTTTGGATAATGTTAAATTAAATTAATTAAATAAATTCTAAAAATGATTTAAAACTTTAGAAAATCATATAAAATAATCCGTAACTCGGATGAAAATACTTTGTACATGAAAGTTGCTCAGAACGACGAGACGAACCCGGATACGCAGCCCGTTCGTCCACCACACACCTCTAACATACCAAACACGCAACTTTCCCCCTCCGGTTCATCTGTCCGAAAACGCGAAACACCGGGAATACTTTCCCGGATGTTTCCCCCCTTCGTCGGTATCACCTACTACCGCGATTGGGCACACCTAGCATCTTTACTTGTCATGTCATGCATCGATATGCATTTGTTTGCATTGTATTCATTGTTTCTTCCCCCTCTTCTCTCCGGTAGACTACGAGACCGA
>NC_041383.1:533328491-533373814 GCF_002162155.2 Triticum dicoccoides | reverse complement strand
TCTTGCCAGAGCAACCAGGCAAGCCCCCCCCCTTGATCACCAGATATCGCCTATTCTTCTCTATACTGCTTGCATTAGAGTAGTGTAGCATGTTACTGTTCGGTTACTCCTATTCTGTTGCATAGCCTGTCATTGTTGCTACAGTCACTGATACCTTACCCGCAATCCTAAATGCTTAGTATAGGATGCTAGTTTATCATCATTGGCCCTACACTCTTGTCCGTCTGCCATGCTATACTACTGGGCTGTGATCACTTCGGGAGGTGATCATGGGCATATACTATATATTTTACACTGTTACATTACTGGTGATACTGTTTGGAGGTGGGGGCTGAAGGGGCAGGTGGCTCCATCCAGGTAGTGGTGGGCCTGAGTTCCCGACGGCCCCCGACTGTTACTTTGTGGCGGAGCGACAGGGCAGGTTGAGACCACCTAGGAGACAGGTGGGCCTGGCCTTGTTCGGCATTCGCGGATACTTAACACGCTTAACGAGATCTTGGTATTTGATCTGAGTCTGGCTACTGGCCTATACGCACTAACCATCTACGCGGGAGTAGTTATGGGTATCCCGACGTCGTGGTATCAGCCGAAGCACTTCAGACGTCAGCGACGGAGCGGCGCGCGCCGGATTGGAACGTAAGCCTGCTCTTGTATTAAGGGGGCTAGTTCTGCTTCCGGCCGCCCATGCAACGTGCAGGTGTGCTATGGGCGATGGGCCCAGACCCCTGTGCGCTTAGGTTTAGACCGGCGTGCTGGCCTCTCTGTTTTGCCTAGGTGGGGCTGCGACGTGTTGATCTTCCGAGGCCGGGCATGACCCAGGAAAGTGTGTCCGGCCAAATGGGATCGAGCGTGTTGGGTTATGTGGTGCACCCCTGCAGGGAAGTTAATCTATTCGAATAGCCGTGATCTTCGGTAACAGGACGACTTGGAGTTGTACCTTGACCTTATGACAACTAGAACCGGATACTTAATAAAACACACCCTTCCAAGTGCCAGATACAACCGGTGGTCGCTCTACCTCAGGGATATGAGGAGGGGATCGCCGGGTAGGATTATGCTATGAGATGCTACTTGGAGATGCTACTTGAAGGACTTCAATCTACTCTCTTCTACTTGATGCAAGACGGTGACTGCGAGAAGCGTAGTCTTCGACAGGATTAGTTATCCCCCTCTTATTCTGGCATTCTGCAGTTCAGTCCACTGATATGGCCTCCTTACACATATACCCATGCATATGTAGTGTAGTTCCTTGCTTGCGAGTACTTTGGATGAGTACTCACGGTTGCTTTCTCCCCCCTTTTTCCCCTTTCCTTTCTTTCTGGTTGTCGCAACCAGATGCTGGAGTCCAGGAGCCAGACGCCACCATCGACGACGACCCCTACTACACTGGAGGTGCCTACTACTACGTGCTGCCCGCTGATGACGACCTGGAGTAGTTTAGGAGGATCCCAGGCAGGAGGCCTGCGCCTCTTTCGATCTGTATCCCAGTTTGTGCTAGCCTTCTTAAGGCAAACTTGTTTAACTTATGTCTGTACTCAGATATTGTTGCTTCCGCTGACTCGTCTATGATCGAGCACTTGTATTCGAGCCCTCGAGGCCCCTGGCTTGTATTATGATGCTTGTATGACTTATTTAAGTTTTAGAGTTGTGTTGTGATATCTTCCCGTGAGTCCCTGATCTTGATCGTACACATTTGCGTGCATGATTAGTGTACGATTGAATCGGGGGCGTCACACCAACCTTGCCAAAAACAGTCATCCCAATAAGCCATCAACTCACATGTGGAAAGATTGTAATATCATGAGGGAGTATAAGAATTCCAGCTTTCACCAGGACCACAATAATGGTAACGGCCCGCACGGCGGGTCAGGCTCTGGCTCTCATGGACCCGACTTTGGAGGTGGCGGCTCAAACTCTGGATTTCAAGGCCAGGGCAGTCAAGGCGGTTTTAATCAGCAACCCAGTCAAGGCAATTAGTAGTAGCAGTACGGGTACTAGAGTAATCCAAAGCAGCTGAATAGTGGTCAATATCATGTTTTTACCACGAGCCTGTGCAAGCGAGATTAGAAGGTTCATAAACGAGCGATGAGCGCGGTTGAGCCGATAATCCCTCGGTACTTACGATGGTCAGAGCAGCCCATTGTATGGAGCCATGAGGATCACCCGCCCTGGATTGACAACACGGGTCAGCTAGCTTTGGTGGTTGCTCCTCAGGTTGGAGGTTACAAGTTCACTAAGGTGCTTATGGACGGAGGCAGCAACATTAATATCCTTTATTATGATACTTTTCTCTAGATGAATTTAACAGACAAAGATCTCAAGCCGTCTTCTATAGTCTTTCATGGGGTGGTGCCTGGTAAGTCGGCTTATCCGGTGGGTAAGATAGCCTTGGAGGTGGCTTTTGGCAACGAACATCATCACATGGCTGAGACATTGAATTTTGAAGTGGTTAAAATCAAAAGCCCCTATCATGCTCTGTTTGGACGGCCGACTTATGCCAAGTTTATGGCACAGCCTTGTTATGTGTATTTGCAGCTTAAGATGTCGGGTCGCAAAGGAACCATCACAATGCATGGTGACAAGAAGATTGCCTTGGAATGTGAGGAAGGTGATGCTGCCTATGCCGAGTCTGCTTGTGCCACGGAAGAGCTTAACTTTTACAAAGACAACATTGACCCAGCTGATATGACTCCATTGAAGAAGCTAACCACAAAGCATGACCCTTTGTTGAAATTTAAATTAGCGGATCACTAGTACAGTGATCTCCTAAGCAAACGGTTTTTAACCCCTTTCCGCGACGGCATTTGGAACCGTCGCCAAGTGAGCGTGGGCGATAGGGGGGTCCTTCCCACACGACCCAGAAACCGTCGGGGATATGCCCTCCTGGCACACATGTTTGGCAAAATGAGGCCGTGTGCGACCGACGAGTGCTCAAATATGAAAATACGTATAGTAGAGCTAAAAAATACAATTATACGGAAAAATTGTTTCCGATCGCAAGTACATCCCACACAGTCAGTCCCCACTAAACGTTTACGTTCGTATGTACATCCCACACAATCGCTCCAAGGAAAACGTTTCTATTCACATGTACATCACACACAATTTTTCCTGTTAAATATCTTGCGTTATTGAATATATCACACACGGTCCATGGAAGAAACTGTGTGGCAAAGGCTGTACATCACACACAGTTTTCATGTGGTAAATGTTTGCGCAAGGTGGCCTAACGCAAACAGTTTTCAAGAGAAAGTCGTGTGTGATTATTCGTTGATCCAACACGGGTTATTCCTAGAAACTGTGTGTGTTGACTGAGATCATCGCCCATAGTATTTTTTAAACAACCGTTTGCAATAGAAAAACCCAATTAGCAGGCTAATTATACGATTATTCATAATCCATTTATTAATCTAATTGACAGTTCATATTAAGCACACAATATATTTCATTTTCATAATTGAAATACATCAGAGCACAACATCATATAGCTTCAGCACTCAGCTACCCCAGTACACAACTACACCAGGACCAAGTTTCACATGCAACATTTGTAACCTTTCGAAATTAGCATCATAGACGGTACATAGATAGATGTATCTCATCTGGAAAACTGCTGAAGTAGAAGGCAAATATTGAGCCTTCATTGATCTTGAAGGTCTTTGTAACTTTAGGCCAGTGCCTATGGATGATTGACCGTCCATCCTTCGTCCTCTTCAGGAACACTTCAATATTGAACCGTGGGTGTTGTATGAATACCTTCCTCGCCTCCTGACCATACAGGTGGATTGAGAGATAATCATCAGTGAACTGCTTTGGAAAGGGTTGAAAACAAGGATGTGCATAAATATCTTCTCTATATTGGAAATGGGGCAAAGGAATAAAAAAGGCAAGGTATAATAGTTAGTACCATCATGTAGTGAACTGATGTCTTCTTCATTGTGCAGACAAAGATCTTGTTGTTTTTTGTCGCTAATTTCTTTATCCTAACAATCTTTCTGAGTTTCTTGACTTGACTGATATTCATGGACAACTCATTTCCCCATATGCAAAAAGGGTCGAACAGTGGGTCAAAACCTCTGACAGCAGGACCTACATGTGCAAGACCAAATTGTTAAAAACCTAAATATTAGAATGGTTCCTGTAATTGCATAATAATGTGCTATTAGACAACGGACCATGCACGTGCTAACCTCAACTGTAAACCTCAGTGCTTCCCATTGTTTCCCCGCAACACATATAAGGTAGTTAGTCATCAGGTTAAGTAAGGGTTCGCATGCTCCCAGTAAAATATGTTGATGAAAAATAATCACATTGCAGATTCATCAGATTAATTGAAGCCACACGGAAAACCCATTTATCCAAACCAAGCATGATTAAGAACTAGGAAATATAGCACTTGTATATGTTTCTCATGTATTAAGTGCAGCCAAATTCGATTTCTTTCCCTAATAATAAAGCGTTGATCGCTTCTTCCTCCCTAATTTTTGTACGTGATTAGGTTCGTCCGTCTGTCCGTCGTCCTTTCGTATCTGTCAGGGGGATCTCCTAATCGGCGCCTTCTGCGCCGATTACGATAAGTGGCGCCTGCAGCCACTCCTAGTTCGGTTGTTTCTTAGTCGGCCCAACTAATGTCGCGCGATGTTTCTTAGTGCCTTCTGCAGCGATTTTGACTGTTTGGACTGTTTCCCATTGTTTTCGAGCGGTACATGAACATTTTTGCACTGTTTCTACTGTTTGTTCTGTTTTCAACTGTTTAGTGCCTTCCACTGTTTGTAAAAATATTTTTGATACAAAACATGCTTGAACCAAATATGTAATGAACTATCTTAACAATGGGAAAATCTCCATAAAACACAGAAACCTCCTGATTGAAAATTGATACTGACAGTAGTTGTACTACTTATAACAAGTAATCTTCTGGATTGCAGAAACAACTTATAAAAATTCTTCTTCGCAAACGATCTCTCCGAAAACAGTAGCGAACCAATTTTCTACATCAAGTGGTGCTGCAAAATTTCAAAAAGAGAATATATTTAGTTAGTTAAGTTGAAGAAAAATTAGTATGTACATTTTTTTTCTAAATATTTGTTGACTAGTTCATGGGTCCTAGTGTTATAGGAACTGATGTACTACTAATCAATCACATAATTCTTACAGAGTACACCTTTACAGCAGTACATACTTTTGGTTGTGAGAAAATCCTTTTACTTGAATGACCGGAACCCCTGTAGCATAAAAGCAATAGAGATTTTAAATAAAAAATGTTCTACAGTTCCCTTTCTAACAATGGTAGTGTAAAAAAGCATGAATTTGAGGCAGTAGTTTCTAACTTACGTGATTTTGAAGAAATAACCTCACTGCTGGTATTTGAACCTCGCTATTTTGGTATGTTGCAATCTCGTACAAGAATATTTCACGCATAGCTTGCAAATCAACCTGTTTGCACATTTGTGATTGTCATTTGATTATTTTTTCATCTATGAAATTAAACATCTACAATAATATTTTGTTTGTTTAGAAATAAGAAACTCTTACAGTAGAGAATCCTAGAACTCCCATGCCACGATATGTTTTAAGAATTTGAAGTAGGAAGACACCTGTGTTGTACCTGCAGTGATGAAGACAGTTTATCTGGCATGTTAGATTCAAATCCAGTGTAAGAAAGAAAGAATACATAACTTGAAAAATAATTTGGTCACAATTTGCTTGAATTGGAGGAAAATTTGTCAGTGACATAAGAACAAAACTGGTTAACCTGTAATGAGTTCTAGGAACTGCAACGAATCTGTAGTCAAAGTCTTTGATGCTGAATGCATTGCAGTTAGGGTAGGTCAGTGAAAACAGTGACTTGAAATTATAACAGACAGTGCTTATTATAGTTGTGAATCTGTCTTGACCAGACCCATCAGGATTCATAGTATCAAAGAACCTTCCACTCTGTAGGTTTGCTGTTATTAGAATCCATTGCTTATCATTGAAGCATGGCAAGTGGACCTGTGAAAAGATGAAAGAAGGTTTGTTCTGTTCAAAAATTGCTAGTTGAAGAATGCAGTAAGAGAAAATATGGTTACAGAATGGTTCTTACAAAATTTGCTATTTCCAATCTGAAGCCAACTCTTGATTCACTTAAGATGTCTCTGCACATTGGGTCTGAATGATGAAGCATAGGATTCATGAGTAGTGCCTGATAAAAAAAGTATAACAGAAAACTTTGTTTGGTTATCCTAATAGATGAAAACACACAAGAACAATGAAGATACAGAAAAGAAAAGAAGAGAAAGTTTAGGACCATGTCTTCTCTTTGGACAATGTGTGTGATAACATCAGTGTTTGGTATTAAGCCTTGCCTTCCACGGATTAGTTGGTCTGTATTAAGCATCTTTGAGTAACAATCCAGAGAGTGTGGATTCATCCAGCAACCAGGTCTTAAAGAAATAGTCAAAGTTTTCTGGTCAACCCAAACTTCATCCACTTGGAATATTCTTTGGCTGTAGTTATTGTAATTATTGTTAGAAACTTTAAATTAGAAGTTAGTAAAAAAAGTGAGGAAAGAAACAAATGCTATGTGTCCTAGAGGAAGATGAACAATTGAGTGAAATATACTATGAAAAAAAGCTTGAGTATTTTACTATAACAATTTACAACATAGTGAAATATACTATGAAAAAATACCTTGAGTCCAGAGTTGGAAGAGCTGCAGTCATTGCCTTGTAGAATTCAATTTGCACTGGACTTGAGAAGATAACTTGTTGAAACTGCAAATAGTTGGGCTGCTGAACATTTGTTGCAGAAGAGAAATGTTGAAACTGTTTCTTTCCTGCGTGTATTTCATTCTGTCTGGATTTAGCTTCAAATTCATCCATCATTTTGACCAACGCTATATCGTTAAGTGGAGTTCTGAAAGTAATGTCTGGCTTTGGAGAGTTAATCTTGAAAAGTCTAAGTGGACTATTGCTATACAGGAATGAAGTTCCAGGATTGAAGAATCTAGGATTTGAATGAGTAGCAGGTTTGACAAGTTGGGACGAAGAACCAAGATGATTATATGTGCTTGTTTGATAAGCAGTCATACAGGGTTGGATTGTATCTTGCAGTCCATCGGTTATTGCATTGAAACTTGGTGTCTCATCTTCTGGTTGAGAAAGTTGACTAGATGGGAGTTGATTCTTTTCATTATTTTGAACAAGTGTTCGTTTGTAGGGATGTGAATCAATGAGTACTGAGTTGTCTTCTAATGGTTCTAGTTCAACTTGATGTGGTGCACAGTAGAAAGAATTTCCTGGCATTCAGAGTAAAAAATAAAAACTTATGTCAGTTAGAAAATTTAAAATTTAAAAAAATAGGCAATCTTTACTTTTTGATTCTATAAAAATAAATTGCAAGTACCTGTGACAGAAGAATTAGCTGAGATGAATTTCCAGTGAATAGAGCTAAATTTCTCTTGTCTCCAATTATGATTTATTGTTGAATTCAAGTCTTCCATGTTGGATTTTCTCTCAGTGAATCGAGGATAACTAGTATACAATGAATGTTCACAGGAAAAAAACTTATGGATTAATAATAAGAAATAGCTATAGATATTGTAAGAAGTTTAGATTTGAAAAAAACGATGAACTGCAAATATAGGAAAAGTGTCTAGTACAACTGAACAGAAAAAGATTTTTATTGTATAAAAAGTCATATTACCTTCTTTAGGACAAGTGACTGTATAGGTATAGTTTTCATTTACTTGCTCTTTGCTGAAAACTTCTAGAACTGCTAAATCTTTGGAACTTGCTGATCCAAGAGCTAATGAAGGGGAAAAATCTTTTTCCTCATCAATAAGCAGATTTTCAGAGAAATTTACAATGATAGAATCAACTACTTCTTGAGTAATTTCTGAATCAAAGCTTGGAGGATATAAATGAGGTCCAGGAAAATCCAAGAAATCAATTGAATACATGAATGAGTCCAACTGTGTATGCTTCTGCATTTGTCTAATGGGTTTGAAGGAACTAGCTGAGTCAGGAATAGGTACACCAATACCCAAGTGCACTTCAGAAAGAGCTTGATCTGAAGAAGCTGGACATTCAGGTCCAACTTTTGAGGTAGAACTTGAAGATAATAAATTGAGAACATCATCAACATAAGATTCCAGTGTAGGAATGGAGTTTGTTAAATCTGTTTCCCAAAATTTCTGACAGTTATACTGAAGCTTATACTTTTCCTGTTTTAAGGAAATTTAAATTTGAGACTGTATGAAGTAAGCAACAAGCAACGTGTAAAAGTAAAAGAATCAACTACTTTGGAAATAAAAAAGAAGTGTTCTTCATCTGAATTAGATTTCCGAACCTGTATGTTGTGAATCGATGGCAACTTGTTGTTGATGTAGTTGAGAATTGATTCAGGTAATTGCATAGGCGACTCATTGAATGAATCAGTGAATGGAGTTGTTGTTATGTTCTTCATCTGTTTTGCTTGGTAAAAAAATAAAAGTGGTTTTTCAGGTAATGAATAATCATGAGAAAAAAAGTTCTATTAAACAAAGTTAATGTTTTTTTCCTACTTACTTCAAGCCTTCCAAATTCAAGATTCATTCCAGGCTTTGTATCTAGAGCAACGAATGATCTGAGCATTGTTGCTGACCACAATGGAAGTCTTGGAAACATATTGTTCGAAATCTTGTACTCAAAAGTGATCAAGAATTCAAAGTGTGCAACCTGCAAAAAGTTTCCGAAATAGTTGGAGCATCAAAATCCAGCTAGAATGTCTCTTTTGACACGGACTAAAATGAAATAATTTGCTGTAATTCTAATAGTTTATTACCACTAACAGAACTTTGCACCCTCCTGGGAGATTTGACCTCTTATTTCCAAGACTTGTCTGCATTTTTTTATCTCATGAACCAAGAATGCCAGGGTGAAGAGACACCAATTGTATTTTGGAACAGACTCAATATTGACCAAGGCATTGTAGTATTTTTTGCTAGGAACTCCTTTTGAACTCGGTGCAATAAGAATGGATAGTACAAGGAGAAAGAATATCCTAGAGAAAGCTTCTTCTGACATGTTTTCAGACAACATTGAAAGCAAATGTTCTGGAGTAGGCTTTTTTGTTCCAAGAAATGTATTCATGAAATCGATAGTTTTTTTGGTAGGCTTTGTTTGTATTGGAAACCCCCCACATGGAATGCCTAAGATTTTGTGTACAATAGATTCGTTGAAATCAAACTTGAAACCATTCCTTTTCAATTCTACAAGAAGTTGTGTTGAACTGCATCGCCAGCCATTCAAACAAATCATCCAATATGTAGTCGCATGAGATATGAAGCAAAGAGTCGAACCCAAGTTTACAAACTATCAACTTGTGGTCCTCATTTATTTCAGATAAAAACTTGATTAGCAGACTAATATGGTTTTTTTCAGTGACCTGGTGAACAGAAGGAATGAATTAGATTTCAGAAAAATAAGAACATGTTATAGTTGAATTGTTGTATTTAGGGGAGAAAATCCAGTTGAAATAAATTGAGTTTTGGGGGACATGTTATTTTTTCTTACTTTTAATCTCTTTGGTGCATTTAGCTCACTTAATTGAGTGTCAAGGTGCTCCTGGTTGCTCCTCTTGTTGATGAAGCTTTCTTCTGCAAAACTCATCTGCAAGTAACGAACACAAAAAAACTAGTATTAGTGTTGACAGAAGTATCATATCAAGGATATTCCCACGACTACCACTCTACAAAGAAACAACCATCCTAAAAACAATTTTACGATACACAATTTTGAAATTGAAAATTTAGTAGGAAGAAATTATACAAACACAATGGTAATAAGAAAAACACAATGGTATTACGATACACAATTTTTCTAATTGCTACGAAGACACATGCATCACATACATTGGGAAAATGTTGAGCTGAAAGTGAAAAATGTTCTGTTGTGGCTGAATGACCACATGTTGAAAATGAAAATGCTTTGATGTGGCTGAATGCTCAGCTATTTTTCTTATTTCTTGATGATTGTTATGACTCGTGTTTTTATAAAATTGAAAAATTCACATGCTATAGTTTATCACATGAAGGAAAACTTATGTTGTAGCTGCCAAATATAACTCTTGTATGACATGAAACATCTAAATGGAATGCCCACACCTGCTGTCACGAATCAAAAAATTTGAGTGTATTATTCCTATGGGTTCACTGTTAAGGAAAAAAAGGAAACAGAAAAGATTGACTCAAGAATTGCCAGACGTGGGGTCACGAGAAAATATTTTCTACACTATGAGTCATGTTGCACGGCTGTGAAGGAGACAGGGTAGGAGATGATTGAAAACCAGTTCAGCAAGTCTTAGTACACTAAGGATAGATCTATAATTAGGCTATTATTTAGACACTTTGGTAACCAATTTAGCAGTTTGTCCAAAAACTATAATAGCAACCTAGTTGTAGAATTGAACTACTGCCTAGTTGTGTAATCAAAATAGCATGCAGGTTAATATGTGTATATGAATACAGAATGGAAAACAAAGAATTTTGAACAACTATTTGAACAACTAAATGTGCGACCACGACGATGAGCAGAAGCAGATACTCTTCCTATAGGTGATTGCCTGTGACAATTTTGCGGGGTATGATGCAGTAACAACCTTTTGGTGGTTCTCTGTATGAAAGAATTTGGCACCAGCTTGACTCAAATCATTCCATCTTGAACAAAATTCTGATGGAATCTTGCATGCACAGACGCACATAATGGAAACACCATTAAAAAAAGGAAACACAATGGCCACCCTCCATTGATTCTCCCCTCTCAGCTGGCCTCTGCTCACTCCCAACCTCCCAAAAGTCCCAAAGAAACAGACAAACCTCCCACCCTCCCTCCCTCCTTAAAGCAAACGCAAAAACCCAGCTAGCCTAAGAAAAATGTCCCATATGCTCATGCACCCTCGCCCTTCTCCTCCGCTCCCCTTCTGTTCATCCTTTCCGCTTCCATCGCTTTCCCCTTCAATCGCTTTGACCAACACAAGGGAGGAAGACGTATCCTGGCTTCTAAACTTGCTAGGAAAAGAGCTTAGATTCTTTTGAATTAGTAGATCCAGCTTGTCTGACGGATTTGGGAAGAAAAACTTCGCCTAGGGTTCTAGTTTCCCCGTAGATATGATCTAGACGGAAGCGAGTGGAAGAGAAACGAGTTTATGAAGAGCAAACCTGCAATTTCCTTGGCGGAGATTGAATCTCCGACACGGGATCCAGGACGGATTCGCCCATTGCCGGAGCAAGAGCTGAAGAAGAGTCGACCGAGAGAGGAGTGAAATGGGGAAATTTCCTGCCCGTGGTTTGATTTTGCCATATAGGCCCCTCTTGTCTTGCTCGTTGTTAACACTTTCGAAAAGACACCTTCCGGGAGCGATAAACTTTTAGGTCCCTATAGAAAGCAGTGAGGGCCCACCAGTAAGTGACTTGCTAGAATAAGAAACTAAAGGGAAAGAAACAGGGGAATTAATCTAGGGTTAGCTCTCGTGGAGTCCCCGAAGGGAGGAAACCGCGGGGCAGATGGCGGCAATGGAGCCACCGCCGGCGGCGGCACAAATTTCCGGTGGTAATGCCTCCGGCGTGGATGGGAGGGCATCAAATCGAGCGATATTTTCGTCCTTGCCAATTGAAAACGTTCGTTCTTTGGGCCGATCGTCCAGATCCTAGGTACTGTTCTTCATCTGCTTTCTTGATTTGTCACATATGAAGTTCTTTTATATTGGTGGCAGAGAGGCTGTGTATATTATATTGGCAGTTGAGCTCAATTTATTCTTCTGTATATCTACTTTATTTATATACTGAATTCTGAAATTGTTCTGGGAACATGTGCCTATTTGTCTCTGCCTAGTGTGGAGAAAACCAGTACTCAAACTTTTTTGTAATTTCATCCTGATATGGTTTTGTCAATCTATATATTCTGAGAAATAGTGAAGTGTCCAGAATTATGACAAAACAGCAGAAAAAGTAGATGAAAGTAGATGTCAATCTTCATATTATGTTATGATAATATGCATAGATGAAAGTAGTTCAAAAATTAGGGCAACTAGAACAATGAAGGGATTCATTTTGTCAATCTATATATTCTGAAAAGAAGTTGTTCTGTATGTCATTATGAAGATCAGTTATGTATGACCTAATTAGGATGATTTTGTTAAGTAAATTTACTGCTAGGTAGGAACATTTATACACTGAAATTGAGAAATAAAGGATAAGTTGTAGTTTCACTATAAATTAGAAGAAATGAATTTATTGTTTGGTGATGTTTAGTTGAAGTAACTATGTTGTGTACTGAATATTTAAATCAGCGTTGATTTTCATTGTAGAGAAAAAATGAAGTGTTGTGAATAATCTTTTAATTGTCAAAATTAATTAAAAGTAAAGTGTTGTGTACTAAATATATTTAACGTTGTTGATCTTCATTTTAATAGCAACTAGTCTGCTTATTTTTATTCCAGTTGGTGCTCCCTCTTAGACAACCAATATATGATATACACTGAGGTTTCTGAAAAGAATATTGTTTTCGTGTTAGGTGCCTTCAAGTGGAAGAACTAGAACTGCAAGTAAGAAGAAACCAGCGAAGAGCAAAGAAAAAGGAAAGATGCTAACAATGAGCGATGAAGTTGATAAAAGTTTGGGAGAAAAAATTCCTGTATGTATTTTGCGCTGATATTTAAATTTAGCCAATCAAGTTGTTTCCATACAAAGTTGTTGGAAAAAAAGTTTATCAATAATATAAATGTTCTTCTTCATGCAGGTTAATGATGTTATGCTTGAATTTGACCAATACGTAATGTATCATGAAATTAAGAAGAAAATGGAAGTCAGAAAGTG
This sequence comes from Triticum dicoccoides, assembly GCF_002162155.2. Lineage (NCBI taxonomy): Eukaryota > Viridiplantae > Streptophyta > Magnoliopsida > Poales > Poaceae > Triticum > Triticum dicoccoides. The sequence goes on along the minus strand of NC_041383.1, from coordinate 533,360,979 downwards.
AATTTGGTGTGGACTAAATTTTTTTTAGTTAACTTTCTCCTTGGCGAGAAGTCATTGCCAAATTAATTTTTATTAATTGCCTTACTTTAATATTTCAAGAAGTACTGAGTAGTCAGGAAATGCTGTTAATTCAAGAAATATATAGCACGCAGGACAGGTTGGAATCGATGGGAAACAAACTTGTTACTGTAAAATCTATTGTGGATCACATTACTGAGCAAGATGAAAATGAACAAGACAAAGTTGTGTCAAATGATCAATATATTGAAGAGGTATTTCGAAGAAGACTACTCGATCTGTTTTGAAAATTTTGTTCTTTACATCTACGTAGTGTTTAAATACATGTTTTTCTGAAAAAAATTGTAGATCCATTTTGAACAACAGCAAAAGTGTCTTGGAGTTTCTTCAGGTCCTTCCTCTAGTGTCATAAGTGGTAATCAAGATGCTGAACTTGCAGGAGATATTATATCTTCTCTTCAAAATGAAAATCCAAATATTGTGGTGCTTGGTTCTGATAAGGTATGTAATATGTAATTTTTTGGTTGCTGTTGTTACTTGATGAAAGCTATTGAAAAAAAGTACAGGGCCCATCTTTTTTTATTTGTTCATGTTGTATTTTTATAAAATGTGTAGGATGCACTTTCTTGTGAGAAGTATGATCAATACGCAGTGCAAGATTTTGGTTGTAGATCTGCTGATTCTGATGAAGATGATGATGATATTGTTTCCAAAGATGAAGAGTATATGTTTCCAACGCCAGATGAATTGGAGAAGACAAATGTACCTCAAGTTGGGAAGCTATTCAGTACTCTGGATGAAGCTAAAAGGTTTATTAATGTGTATGCTTTGACAACTAGATTCGGAATAAAGAAAGGAAGAAATCACAAGAATGGAAAGATATCTTTTGTTTGCAACAAGAGTAGGAAGACTGTGTCAACATATACAGGGGTGAGAAAAAGGAGGAGAAATGTTCTTCAAAGAACAAACTACCAAATGCACGTAACCGTCTGCTTGGAAGATGGAAAATGGCACATTCAATCCCAAGATTTGAAGCATAACCATGATTTGGTTTCATCTCCATCTCTAACACAGTTCTTCCTCAGTCATAGAAGCATGAATGATGCAGAGAAGTTGTTGTCAAAGCTGCTTCAGGAACACAAAATAAAACCTAGGAAAATAATGAGCATATTTAGGAAGCTGTGTGGTGGAAAATTTGGAAATATAACTTTTGATGTGAAGAAACTTGACAATTTGAAGCAAGATAAGCATGAGAAGAGAAGAAACACAGACATAGAGCACACGTTGGATTATATCAAGAAGTTGCAAGTTGATAAGCCTGGTTTCATATACAAAGCACAAAGAGATTCTTCTAATTCCATCCTTAGTTTGTTTTGGACAGATTCAAGGTCAAGGCTGGATTATTTGTTGTTTGGAGATATTATATCATTTGACACAACTTTCAGCACCAACAAATATAACATGCCTTTTGCACCAATAATAGGAGTAAATGGACACTCGAGAACAATTGTCTTTGGGTGGGCTCTCTTGCAAGATGAGAAAGCAGAAACTTTCAAGTGGCTATTTGAGACATTTGTAGAAGTGATGGGCGGAAAGAAGCCAAGAGTCGTGCTTACTGACCAAGATGCTGCTATGAAACTAGCAGTTCCAAAAGTTTTCCCAGATGCATTGCACAGATTTTGTCTTTTGCATGTTTGGAGGAAAGCGCGGGAGAATTTGAAAGTTTACTTTCATTTGAAGAAAGGTATGGAGAAGGATCTGGATGAATGTATCATGCAGTCAATAACAGTTGAAGAGTTCGAAAGGAAATGTCAAGGAATGTTGGAGAAGTATGGCTGTGAAAAACATGCTCACATCAAGCGGATGTGGGAAAATAGGAAGTACTATGTTCCTGCTTACTACCAACGAGTGTTCTGTCCTTTCACTAGATCAACAAGCAGAAGTGAGAGTTTCAACTCTAACTTTAAGGATTATGTTTTGAGGAAAGACACAATTGAAACATTCATCCGTCAATATGAATTATTCCAAGAGAATGTGATACATATAGAAAACAAAGATAGGTTCTTGTCTAATGAGAAAATCCCTGTCATGTGGGGATATCAGCGATTTGAACGGCACGCAGCTGAGATATATACTAGAGCCATATACACTAAGTTCCTGACAGAGATGATGAATGCCACTGCTTTTGGAGTGAAAGAGGTTGAGAAAGATAAAACCTATGAACTTAAAAGAAACTTTGAGTATGAGAACCCAGAATTTGACAGGGAGATATTCACTATGCAGGTAGATCGAGCTGCTGATATATTTGACTGTGAATGTGGTAAGTTTGACAGAGATGGAATCCTCTGCTGTCATGTTCTCAGACTGTTTACTCAGTTTGATTACCTCAAGATTCCAGAAAGGTATATAGTGGCAAGATGGACAAAAGAGTTCAGAGAGATTGAACTAAGAAAGCACAAGATTGAGGTTCTTGGTGCACAAACCCAAGACCAGTCACACAATGTTGCTCGGTATGCAATTGTTATGAATACTGTTGGTGAGGTCTGTTCGGACATTAGTCATGATTCTGGTTATTGTCAAGAATTGTTAGGTGCGGTGAAGAATGTGCATAACAAATATCTTGCTGGAAGAGAAGGAACAGAAGGAAACCAAGAAGTAGATGAGAATGAAAGCAAAAAAAAATAGTGACATGGCACTGAAGGATCTTGCTGTTAAAAAGAACAAGTCAGTTAAAAAGGGAATAGAATGAAGCCTCGTTCAGAAATTGAAGCTCAAAAGTGTGCTGTGCGAAAGAGAAAAGATTCAATATGAAGATGTCAGTACTAGCGCATAAAAACAGTTAAGAAAAGAAATTGTTCAATCACTGCAGATTGAAATATAGAATAATTGAATTTTTGGTGTGCTGGATATATGCACAGGGGATAGTACTGAAGCCTGTAGTATACATTTGTGGAATTGGTGTGATTTTTGACGGAACTAAAGAACATTTGTGGAATTGGTGTGATTTTTGCAGTTATTGGACACAGTGTTGAATAGTACATTGCAGACTATTTGTGCATTCATTTTTTGTGCTGTTATTTCTTATTGCAAAATATTACTGTGCAACTAGGAAATACATGGTAGTGTGATGAATAGTACATTGCAGACTATTTGTGCTTATTATATCTATTTTACTAGAATCCATTATGTCATATGAGATTTTTTTCGTTTTGTATTGAAGGTGATCGTTTCAAATTTGTACATTAATATACATTTTAGAAAAAATGTTCACCTTTCAAAAATTGTTTAGGAATAGGAAAAAAATTTCAAATTGTTTAGGAATAGGATTTGAGATTTAAGCAAGTTAAGAAAATTCACGGTTATAGAATATTGTCCATGGTTTTCAATAAATGTTCAAAAATTTAAAAAAATGTTTTCATTTGTTCATTTTTTGTTTTTGGTTTGAATTTTTTTTGTTTGACTATGTTTTCAATTTAGGAATAAGAAACACAAGGGTCCAAAAAAATATTCACATTTCAAACAGTTTTTTATTCAAAAGTTTTAAAAAATGCTCCGTTTAAACTAAATTTGTTCATATGTAGCATTAGAGAGTATAGCATAAATATATAAACAATTACATGTACATCCATGGAAAAACACAAACGTGGTTATTGCTTTCATCCTGTTGTGAGAGAGTAACTGAACTAAGTTATGTTTTGCAACGTATGTTCTCATATCGAGTAAAATGGCCTGCGTACTTTATCCGACCAATAAGAAAAGTGTTTGTTTTAAAATAATAGTTTTTTAAAAAAATGATCGTGTCTGGAATCTGACAAAATGTTCAGATATCTGTTTCATATTGAAGAATCAAATGTTTGAGAATGGATGAACTGGATTTAAATTTTGTGAAATTAAATTTAAATGTTGGTGAGCTTAATTTTAATTCAAGTGAACAAGTTTGTTTTTTCTTGAAGTACTTTCAAAAAAAATGATGAAGTGAATTCGAATTTAGTGACCGAATTTTTTTGAATTACAATTTCAGTGTTAGTGAATTAATTTTGAATTTAGCTGAAGTAATGTGTTTTTTTGCGGACTACAAATTTGATGAACTTAATTAGTTTTACTTGAACTAAGTTTGAGATTTGATTAACTATATTTGAATTCAGTGAGCTAAAATTGACAAACTCAATTTAAATTTAAATTGACAAAAAATAGTTCACTAAATTTGAAATCACTTCATCAAACTATCGCACTTTGATTCAAGTGAACTAGTTTGTCTTTTGTGTGTATTACAAATTTGATGAACTTAATTTGTTTTTTTGAACTAGTTTTATATTTGATGAACTGAGTTTGAATTTAGTGAATTATAATTGATGAAGTCAATTTGAATTTGGTGAACTAAAATTTGAATACAAGTGAATTGAAATTAAAAAGTGACGAACTAGAACTATAAATTTCATGAAGTTTGTTTAAATCTAGTTCACTAAAATTTGTGAACTAAAAATTGTGAACTAAAATTTGTGATTGATGAACTAATTTTGAATTCAAGTGAACTAGTTTTCTTTATTTTGAATTCAAGTGAACTAGTTTTTTTTATTTGAACTACAAATCTAATGAACTTCATTTATTTTTCTTGATCTAGGTTTGAGATTTCATGGACTATGATTGAATTAAAGGAAGTACAATTGATGAACTGTACTTGAATATTATGACCTAAAATTTGAATTCAAGCTCAGTAAATTTTGAATACAAGTGAACTGAAATTAGAAAGTGATGAATTGGATTTGAATATTGTGAAATAAAATTTCAATGTTGGTGAACTAGTTGTAAGTGTGAACTAATTTTTTTTGTGAACTATTTTTGATTAAAATCTTATGTAGTAAATGCAAATTAAGTGAACTTAAATTTTGTGAAGTAAAAATTCAATGTTGGTGAACTAATTTTGAATTCAATTGAACTAGTTTCTTTTTAGTGAACTACAAAAAAATGATAAACTTACTTAGTTTTCATCGAACTAAGTTTAAGATTGGATGAAGTGAGTTTGAATTTAGTGGACTAATTATTGTAGTTGAACTACTTTCAACTTCAAAATTGATGAAGTGAGTTTGAATTTAGTGAACTAATTTTGGTGAACTGAAATTTCAATTTTGGGGGAGTAATTTTTTATTCAAGTGAACTAGTTTATGTTGTTATGAACTACAAATTTGACGAACTTATATTTTGGGTTGAACTAAGTTTGAGATTTGATGAACTGAGATTGAATTTAGTAAACTGGAATTGATGCACTCAATTTGAATTTTGTGAACTATATTTTGAATCCAATTGAATTGAAATTAGAAGGTGATGAACTAGATTTGAATATTATGAACTAAAATTTCAATGTTGATGAACTAGTTTTAATTGTGAACTTAATTGTTTTTTCGTGAACTAGTTTTGAGTGTGAACTAGATTTGAATTAAAATCCGATATAGTAAATGCAAATTAAGTGAACTAAAATTTTGTGAACCAAAAATTCATTGTTGGTGAACTAATTTTGAATTCGAGTGAACTAGTTTCTTTTTTGTGAACTAAAAAATGATAAACTTAATTAGTTTTTGTTGAGCTAAGTTTGAGATTTGATGAAGTGAGTTTGAATTTAGTGAAGTAAAATTGATGAAGTCAATTAGAATTTTGTGAACCATATTTTGAATATACAAGTTCTTGATCTAAGTGAACTATTTTTGGTACTACAAATCTAATGAACTTAATTTAGTGAAGTAAAACTGATAAAGTGAACTATTTTTTTGGTACTACAAATCTAATGAACTTAATTTATTTTTCTTGATCTAAGTTTGAGATTTGATGAACTGAGATTGAACTTAGTTCAATAAAATTGATGAACTCAATTTGAATTTTAGTTCACTATAAATTGAATACAATTTAACTAAATTTTGAATCAAATTGAACTAAATTTTGTGATCTATGTTGGTGAACTAATTTTGGATTCAAGTGAACTAGTTTCTTTTTAGTGAATTATAAAAAATGATAAAGGTAATGAACTTATTTTATTTTCTCTTGATATAGGTTTGAGATTTGATGAACTAAGATTGAATTTAATGAACAAAAATTTATGAACTGAACTAGAATATTGTGAACTAAAATTTGAATTCAAGTGAAGTGAATTTTGAATAGAAGTGAACTGAAATTAGAAAGTGATGAACTGGATTTGAATGTTGTGACCTAAAATTTCAATGTTGGTGAACTTTTTTTGACTGTGAACTAAATTGTTTTTAAATGAACTATTTTTTAATCAAAAATCTGATGTATTAAATGCAAATTTAAAAATGATGAATTGAACTTTAAAAATGTGAACTACAAATTTGGTGAACTTAATTTGTTTTTCTTTAAGATTTGATTAATTTTGGTTCGAATCTAGTGAACTAAAATTGATGAATTCATTTTGAATTTTTTGAACTAAATTTTGAATCTAAGAGAAATTGGGATTAAAAAAGAGATGAACTGGATTTGAAGAAATGGTGAACTAAAATTTCAATGTGAGGTAAAAAAAATTCGTGAACTACTTTCGAATAGAAATTTGATGAAAGGACTTCAAATTTAGTTCACTAAATTTTGTGAACTAATTTTCAATGTTGATGAACTAGTTTTGAATTCAAGTGACCAATTTTTTTGTGTACTAGAAATCTAATGAACTTAATTAATTTTTCTTGATCTAAGTTTGAGATTTGATGAACTAATATTGATTTTAGTGAACTAAAATTGATGAACTCACTTTGAATTTTGTGAACTATAAAATGAATACAGTTTAACAAAATTTTGAATCCATGTTAACTAAATTTTGTGATCTATGTTGGTGAACTAATTATGAATTCAAGTGAACTATATTTTTGTGATCTATGTTGGTGAAGTAAAACTTTAATCTTGGTGAACTAATTTTGAATCAAGTGAACTAGTTTGTTTTTTGTGTGAATTCAAAATTTGATGAACATAATTTGTTTTTATTTGAACTAATTTTATATTTGATGAACTGAGTTTGGATTTAGTGAATTAGAATTGATGAAGTCAATTTGAATTTTGTGAACTGAATTTTCAATACAAGTGAATTGAAATTAAAAAGTGACGACCTAGAACTGTAAATGATGAACTATATTTGAAATAGTGTGGAAAAAAATTCAATGTGGTGAAGCAATTTTGAATTTGGACTAATCATGAACTACTTTTGAATACAAAAATTTGATGAAGTGACTTTAAATTTAGTTCACTAAAATTCCTGAACTAAAAATTGTGAACTAAAATTGATGAACTAAAATTTGTGATATCTATTGGTGAACTAATTTTGAATTCAAGTGAACTAGTTTTTTTATTTGAACTACAAATCTAATGAACTTAATTTTTTTTTCTTGATCTATGTTTGAGATTTCATGAACTGAGATTGAATTTAATGAACTAAAATTGATGAGCTAAACTTGAATATCGTAAACTAAAATTTGAATTCAAGCTCAGTAAATTTTGAATACAAGTGAACTAAAATAAGAAAGTGATGAACTGGATTTGAATATTGTGAACTAAAATTTCAATGTTGGTGAACTAGTTTTGAGTGTGAACTTATTTTTTTGTTTTGTGAACTAGATTTGAATTAAAATCCGATATAGTAAATGTAAATTAAGTGAACTAAAAGTTCAATGTTGGTGAACTAATTTTGAATTCGAGTGAACTAGTTTCTTTTTTGTGAACTAAAAAATGATAAACTTAATTAGTTTTTGTTTAATTTTGAATACAAGTGAACTGGATTTGTATATTGTGAACTAAAATTTGATGTAGTAAGTGCAATTTAAAAATTGATGAACTGAATTTTCAAAATGGTGAACTACAAATTTGGTGAACTTAATTTGTTTTTGCTTAGGATTTGATTAATTTTGGTTTGAATCTAGTGAACTAAAATTGATGAATTCATTTTGAATTTTGTGAACTATACTTTGAATACGAGTGAACTAAATTTTGAATCAAAGTGAAATTGGGATTAAAAAAGGGATGAACTATACTTTGAATACAAGTGAACTAAAATTTGAATTCAAGTGAAGTGAATTTTGAATACAAGTGAACTGAAATTAGAAAGTGATGAACTGGATTTGAATGTTGTGACCTAAAATTCAATGTTGGTGAACTAGTTTTGACTGTGAAATAAATTGTTTTTAAATGGACTATTTTTTAATTCAAAACCTGATGTAGTAAATGCAAATTTGAAAATGATGAATTGAACTTTAAAATTGTGAACTACAAATTTGGTGAACTTAATTTGTTTTTCTTTAAGATTTGGTTAATTTTGGTTTGAATCTAGTGAACTAAAATTGATGAATTCATTTTGAATTTTGTGCACTATACTTTGAATACAAGTGAACTAATTTTTTAATCAAAGAGACATTGGGATTAAAAAAGGGATGAACTGGATTTGAAAAAATGGTGAACTAAAATTTCAATGTTGGTGAACTAGTTTTCAATGTGAAGTAATTTTTTTTCGTGAACTACTTTCGAATAGAAATTTGATGAAAGGACTTCAAATTTAGTTCACTAAATTTTGTGAACTAATTTTGAATTCAAGTGACCAATTTTTTTTTGTGTACTAGAAATCTAATGAACTTAATTAATTTTTCTTGATCTAAGTTTGAGATTTGATGAACTAATATTGATTTTAGTGAACTAAAATTGATGAACTCACTTTGAATTTTGTGAACTATAAAATGAATACAGTTTCACAAAATTTTGAATCCACGTGAACTAAATTTTGTGATCTATGTTGGTGAACTAATTATGAATTCAAGTGAACTATATTTTTGTGATCTATGTTGGTGAAGTAAAACTTTAATCTTGGTGAACTAATTTTGAATCAAGTGAACTAGTTTGTTTTTTTGTGTGAATTCAAAATTTGATGAACATAATTTGTTTTTATTTGAACTAATTTTATATTTGATGAACTGAGTTTGGATTTAGTGAAATAGAATTGATGAAGTCAATTTGAATTTTGTGAACTGAATTTTCAATACAAGAGAATTGAAATTAAAAAGTGACGACCTAGAACTATAAATGATGAACTATATTTGAAATAGTGTGGAAAAAAATTCAATGTGGTGAAGCAATTTTGAATTTGGACTAATCATGAACTACTTTTGAATACAAAAATTTGATGAAGTGACTTTAAATTTAGTTCACTAAATTTCCTGAAATAAAAATTGTGAACTAAAATTGGTGAACTAAAATTTGTGATATCTATTGGTGAACTAATTTTGAATTCAAGTGAACTAGTTTTTTTATTTGAACTACAAATCTAATGAACTTAATTTTTTTTCTTGATCTATGTATGAGATTTCATGAACTGAGATTGAATTTTATGAACTAAAATTGATGAACTAAACTTGAATATTGTAAACTAAAATTTGAATTCAAACTCAGTAAATTTTGAATACAAGTGAAATAAAATAAGAAAGTGATGAACTGGATTTGAATATTGTGGACTAAAATTTCAATGTTGGTGAACTAGTTTTGAGTGTGAACTTTTGTTTTGTGAACTAGATTAGAATTAAAATCCGATATAGTAAATGTAAATTAAGTGAACTAAAAGTTCAAGGTTGGTGAACTAATTTTGAATTCGAGTGAACTAGTTTCTTTTTTGTGAACTAAAAAAATGATAAACTTAATTAGTTTTTGTCTAATTTTGAATACAAGTGAACTGGATTTGTATATTGTGAACTAAAATTTGATGTAGTAAGTGCAATTTAAAAATTGATGAACTGAATTTTCAAAATGGTGAACTACAAATTTGGTGAACTTAATTTGTTTTTGCTTAGGATTTGATTAATTTTGGTTTGAATCTAGTGAACTAAAATTGATGAATTCATTTTGAATTTTGTGAACTATACTTTGAATACGAGTGAACTAAATTTTGAATCAAAGTGAAATTGGGATTAAAAAAGGGATGAACTATACTTTGAATACAAGTGAACTAAAATTTGAATTCAAGTGAAGTGAATTTTGAATACAAGTGAACGGAAATTAGAAAGTGATGAACTGGATTTGAATGTTGTGACCTAAAATTCAATGTTGGTGAACTAGTTTTGACTGTGAAATAAATTGTTTTTAAATGGACTATTTTTTAATTCAAAACCTGATGTAGTAAATGCAAATTTGAAAATGATGAATTGAACTTTAAAATTGTGAACTACAAATTTGGTGAACTTAATTTGTTTTTCTTTAAGATTTGATTAATTTTGGTTTGAATCTAGTGAACTAAAATTGATGAATTCATTTTGAATTTTGTGCACTATACTTTGAATACAAGTGAACTAATTTTTTAATCAAAGAGACATTGGGATTAAAAAAGGGATGAACTGGATTTGAAAAAATGGTGAACTAAAATTTCAATGTTGGTGAACTAGTTTTCAATGTGAAGTAATTTTTTTTCGTGAACTACTTTCGAATAGAAATTTGATGAAAGGACTTCAAATTTAGTTCACTAAATTTTGTGAACTAATTTTGAATTCAAGTGACCAATTTTTTTTTGTGTACTAGAAATCTAATGAACTTAATTAATTTTTCTTGATCTAAGTTTGAGATTTGATGAACTAATATTGATTTTAGTGAACTAAAATTGATGAACTCACTTTGAATTTTGTGAACTATAAAATGAATACAGTTTCACAAAATTTTGAATCCACGTGAACTAAATTTTGTGATCTATGTTGGTGAACTAATTATGAATTCAAGTGAACTATATTTTTGTGATCTATGTTGGTGAAGTAAAACTTTAATCTTGGTGAACTAATTTTGAATCAAGTGAACTAGTTTGTTTTTTTGTGTGAATTCAAAATTTGATGAACATAATTTGTTTTTATTTGAACTAATTTTATATTTGATGAACTGAGTTTGGATTTAGTGAAATAGAATTGATGAAGTCAATTTGAATTTTGTGAACTGAATTTTCAATACAAGAGAATTGAAATTAAAAAGTGACGACCTAGAACTATAAATGATGAACTATATTTGAAATAGTGTGGAAAAAAATTCAATGTGGTGAAGCAATTTTGAATTTGGACTAATCATGAACTACTTTTGAATACAAAAATTTGATGAAGTGACTTTAAATTTAGTTCACTAAATTTCCTGAAATAAAAATTGTGAACTAAAATTGGTGAACTAAAATTTGTGATATCTATTGGTGAACTAATTTTGAATTCAAGTGAACTAGTTTTTTTATTTGAACTACAAATCTAATGAACTTAATTTTTTTTCTTGATCTATGTATGAGATTTCATGAACTGAGATTGAATTTTATGAACTAAAATTGATGAACTAAACTTGAATATTGTAAACTAAAATTTGAATTCAAGCTCAGTAAATTTTGAATACAAGTGAACTAAAATAAGAAAGTGATGAACTGGATTTGAATATTGTGGACTAAAATTTCAATGTTGGTGAACTAGTTTTGAGTGTGAACTTTTGTTTTGTGAACTAGATTAGAATTAAAATCCGATATAGTAAATGTAAATTAAGTGAACTAAAAGTTCAATGTTGGTGAACTAATTTTGAATTCGAGTGAACTAGTTTCTTTTTTGTGAACTAAAAAAATGATAAACTTAATTAGTTTTTGTCTAATTTTGAATACAAGTGAACTGGATTTGTATATTGTGAACTAAAATTTGATGTAGTAAGTGCAATTTAAAAATTGATGAACTGAATTTTCAAAATGGTGAACTACAAATTTGGTGAACTTAATTTGTTTTTGCTTAGGATTTGATTAATTTTGGTTTGAATCTAGTGAACTAAAATTGATGAATTCATTTTGAATTTTGTGAACTATACTTTGAATACGAGTGAACTAAATTTTGAATCAAAGTGAAATTGGGATTAAAAAAGGGATGAACTATACTTTGAATACAAGTGAACTAAAATTTGAATTCAAGTGAAGTGAATTTTGAATACAAGTGAACTGAAATTAGAAAGTGATGAACTGGATTTGAATGTTGTGACCTAAAATTCAATGTTGGTGAACTAGTTTTGACTGTGAAATAAATTGTTTTTAAATGGACTATTTTTTAATTCAAAACCTGATGTAGTAAATGCAAATTTGAAAATGATGAATTGAACTTTAAAATTGTGAACTACAAATTTGGTGAACTTAATTTGTTTTTCTTTAAGATTTGATTAATTTTGGTTCGAATCTAGTGAACTAAAATTGATGAATTCATTTTGAATTTTGTGCACTATACTTTGAATACAAGTGAACTAAATTTTGAATCAAAGAGACACTGGGATTAAAAAAGGGATGAAATGGATTTGAAAAAATGGTGAACTAAAATTTCAATGTTCGTGAACTAGTTTTCAATGTGAAGTAATATTTTTTCGTGAACTACTTTCGAATAGAAATTTGATGAAAGGAATTCAAATTTAGATCACTAAATTTTGTGAACTAATTTCAATGTTGATGAACTAATCTTGAATTCAAGTGACCAATTTTTTTGTGTACTAGAAATCTAATGAACTTACTTAATTTTTCTTGATCTAAGTTTGAGATTTGATGAACTAATATTGATTTTAGTGAACTAAAATTGATGAACTCACTTTGAATTTTGTGAACTATAAAATGAATACAGTTTCACAAAATTTTGAATCCACGTGAACTAAATTTTGTGATCTATGTTGGTGAACTAATTATGAATTCAAGTGAACTATATTTTTGTGATCTATGTTGGTGAAGTAAAACTTTAATCTTGGTGAACTAATTTTGAATCAAGTGAACTAGTTTGTTTTTTGTGTGAATTCAAAATTTGATGAACATAATTTGTTTTTATTTGAACTAATTTTATATTTGATGAACTGAGTTTGGATTTAGTGAAATAGAATTGATGAAGTCAATTTAAATTTTGTGAACTGAATTTTCAATACAAGTGAATTGAAATTAAAAAGTGACGACCTAGAACTATAAATGATGAACTATATTTGAAATAGTGTGGAAAAAAATTCAATGTGGTGAAGCAATTTTGAATTTGGACTAATCATGAACTACTTTTGAATACAAAAATTTGATGAAGTGACTTTAAATTTAGTTCACTAAATTTCCTGAAATAAAAATTGTGAACTAAAATTGGTGAACTAAAATTTGTGATATCTATTGGTGAACTAATTTTGAATTCAAGTGAACTAGTTTTTTTATTTGAACTACAAATCTAATGAACTTAATTTTTTTTCTTGATCTATGTATGAGATTTCATGAACTGAGATTGAATTTTATGAACTAAAATTGATGAACTAAACTTGAATATTGTAAACTAAAATTTGAATTCAAGCTCAGTAAATTTTGAATACAAGTGAAATAAAATAAGAAACTGATGAACTGGATTTGAATATTGTGGACTAAAATTTCAATGTTGGTGAACTAGTTTTGAGTGTGAACTTTTGTTTTGTGAACTAGATTAGAATTAAAATCCGATATAGTAAATGTAAATTAAGTGAACTAAAAGTTCAATGTTGGTGAACTAATTTTGAATTCGAGTGAACTAGTTTCTTTTTTGTGAACTAAAAAAATGATAAACTTAATTAGTTTTTGTTTAATTTTGAATACAAGTGAACTGGATTTGTATATTGTGAACTAAAATTTGATGTAGTAAGTGCAATTTAAAAATTGATTAACTGAATTTTCAAAATGGTGAACTACAAATTTGGTGAACTTAATTTGTTTTTGCTTAGGATTTGATTAATTTTGGTTTGAATCTAGTGAACTAAAATTGATGAATTCATTTTGAATTTTGTGAACTATACTTTGAATACGAGTGAACTAAATTTTGAATCAAAGTGAAATTGGGATTAAAAAAGGGATGAACTATACTTTGAATACAAGTGAACTAAAATTTGAATTCAAGTGAAGTGAATTTTGAATACAAGTGAACTGAAATTAGAAAGTGATGAACTGGATTTGAATGTTGTGACCCAAAATTCAATGTTGGTGAACTAGTTTTGACTGTGAAATAAATTGTTTTTAAATGGACTATTTTTTAATTCAAAACCTGATGTAGTAAATGCAAATTTGAAAATGATGAATTGAACTTTAAAATTGTGAACTACAAGTTTGGTGAACTTAATTTGTTTTTCTTTAAGATTTGATTAATTTTGGTTCGAATCTAGTGAACTAATATTGATGAATTCATTTTGAATTTTGTGCACTATACTTTGAATACAAGTGAACTAAATTTTGAATCAAAGAGACATTGGGATTAAAAAAGGGATGAAATGGATTTGAAAAAATGGTGAACTAAAATTTCAATGTTCGTGAACTAGTTTTCAATGTGAAGTAATATTTTTTCGTGAACTACTTTCGAATAGAAATTTGATGAAAGGACTTCAAATTTAGATCACTAAATTTTGTGAACTAATTTTCAATGTTGATGAACTAATTTTGAATTCAAGTGACCAATTTTTTTGTGTACTAGAAATCTAATGAACTTACTTAATTTTTCTTGATCTAAGTTTGAGATTTGATGAACTAATATTGATTTTAGTGAACTAAAATTGATGAACTCACTTTGAATTTTGTGAACTATAAAATGAATATAGTTTCACAAAATTTTGAATCCACGTGAACTAAATTTTGTGATCTATGTTGGTGAACTAATTATGAATTCAAGTGAACTATATTTTTGTGATCTATGTTGGTGAAGTAAAACTTTAATCTTGGTGAACTAATTTTGAATCAAGTGAACTAGTTTGTTTTTTGTGTGAATTCAAAATTTGATGAACATAATTTGTTTTTATTTAAAGTAATTTTATATTTGATGAACTGAGTTTGGATTTAGTGAATTAGAATTGATGAAGTCAATTTGAATTTTGTGAACTGAATTTTCAATACAAGTGAATTGAAATTAAAAAGTGACGACCTAGAACTATAAATGATGAAGTATATTTGAAATAGTGTGGCAAAAAATTCAATTTGGTGAAGCAATTTTGAATTTGGACTAATCATGAACTACTTTTGAATACAAAAATTTGATGAAGTGACTTTAAATTTAGTTCACTAAAATTCATGAACTAAAAATTGTGAACAAAAATTGGTGAACTAAAATTTGTGATATCTATTGGTGAACTAATTTTGAATTCAAGTGAACTAGTTTTTTTATTTGAACTACAAATCTAATGAACTTAATTTTTTTTCTTGATCTATGTTTGAGATTTCATGAACTGAGATTGAATTTAATGAACTAAAATTGATGAACTAAACTTGAATATTGTAAACTAAAATTTGAATTCAAGCTTAGTAAATTTTGAATACAAGTGAAATAAAATAAGAAAGTGATGAACTAGATTTGAATATTGTGGACTAAAATTTCAATGTTGGTGAACTAGTTTTGAGTGTGAACTTTTTTTTGTGAACTAGATTAGAATTAAAATCCGATATAGTAAATGTAAATTAAGTGAACTAAAAGTTCAATGTTGGTGAACTAATTTTGAATTCGAGTGAACTAGTTTCTTTTTTGTGAACTAAAAAAATGATAAACTTAATTAGTTTTTGTTTAATTTTGAATACAAGTGAACTGGATTTGTATATTGTGAACTAAAATTTGATGTAGTAAGTGCAATTTAAAAATTGATGAACTGAATTTTCAAAATGGTGAACTACAAATTTGGTGAACTTAATTTGCTTTTGCTTAGGATTTGATTAATTTTGGTTTGAATCTAGTCAACTAAAATTGATGAATTCATTTTGAATTTTGTGAACTATACTTTGAATACGAGTGAACTAAATTTTGAATCAAAGTGAAATTGGGATTAAAAAAGGGATGAACTATACTTTGAATACAAGTGAACTAAAATTTGAATTCAAGTGAAGTGAATTTTGAATACAAGTGAACTGAAATTAGAAAGTGATGAACTGGATTTGAATGTTGTGACCTAAAATTTCAATGTTGGTGAACTAGTTTTGACTGTGAAATAAATTGTTTTTAAATGAACTATTATTTAATTCAAAACCTGATGTAGTAAATGCAAATTTGAAAATGATGAATTGAACTTTAAAATTGTGAACTACAAATTTGGTGAACTTAATTTGTTTTTCTTGAAGATTTGATTAATTTTGGTTCGAATCTAGTGAACTAAAATTGATGAATTCATTTTGAATTTTGTGCACTATACTTTGAATACAAGTGAACTAAATTTTGAATCAAAGTGAAATTGGGATTAAAAAGGGATGAACTCGATTTGAAAAAATGGTGAACTATTTCAATGTTGGTGAACTAGTTTTCAATGTGAAGTAATTTTTTTTCGTGAACTACTTTCGAATAGAAATTTGATGAAAGGACTTCAAATTTAGTTCGCTAAATTTTGTGAACTAATTTTCAATGTTGATGAACTAATTTTGAATTCAAGTGACCAATTTTTTTGTGTACTAGAAATCTAATGAACTTAATTAATATTTCTTGATCTAAGTTTGAGATTTGATGAACTAATATTGATTTTAGTGAACTAAAATTGATGAACTCACTTTGAATTTTGTGAACTATAAAATGAATACAATTTCACAAAATTTTGAATCCACGTGAACTAAATTTTGTGATCTATGTTGGTGAACTAATTATGAATTCAAGTGAACTATATTTTTGTGATCTATGTTGGTGAAGTAAAACTTTAATCTTGGTGAACTAATTATGAATCAAGTGAACTAGTTTGTTTTTCGTGTGAATTCAAAATTTAATGAACATAATTTGTTTTTATTTGAACTAATTTTATATTTGATGAACTGAGTTTGGATTTAGTGAATTAGAATTGATGAAGTCAATTTGAATTTTGTGAACTGAATTTTTAATACAAGTGAATTTGAACTAATCATGAACTACTTTTGAATACAAAAATTTGATGAAGTGACTTTAAATTTAGTTCACTAAAATTCCTTAAATAAAATTGGTGAACTAAAATTTGTGATATCTATTGGTGAACTAATTTTGAATTGAAGTGAACTAGTTTTTTTATTGGAACTACAAATCTATTGAACTTAATTTATTTTTCTTGATCTATGTTTGAGATTTCATGAACTGAGATTGAATTTAATGAACTAAAATTGATGAACTAAACTTGAATATCGTAAACTAAAATTCGAATTGAAGCTCACTAAATTTTGAATACAAGTGAACTAAAATAAGAAAGTGATGAACTGGATTTGAATATTGTCAACTAAAATTTCAATGTTGGTGAACTAGTTTTGAGTGTGAACTTATTTTTTTTGTGAACTAGATTTGAATTAAAATCCGGTATAGTAAATGTAAATTAAGTGAACTAAAAGTTCAATGTTGGTGAACTAATTTTGAATTCGAGTGAACTAGTTTCTTTTTTGTGAACTAAAAAATGATAAACTTAATTAGTTTTTGTTTAATTTTGAATACAAGTGAACTGGATTTGTATATTGTGAACTAAAATTTGATGTAGTAAGTGCAAATTAAAAATTGATTAACTGAATTTTCAAAATGGTGAACTACAAATTTGGTGAACTTAATTTGTTTTTCCTTAGGATTTGATTATTTTTGGTTCGAATCTAGTGAACTAAATTGATGAATTAATTTTGAATTTTGTGCACTATACTTTGAATACAAGTGAACTAAATTTTAAATCAAAGAGAAATTGGGATATAAAAGGGATGAACTTGATTTGAAAAAATGGTGAACTAAAATTTCAATGTTGGTGAACTAGTTTTCATTGTGAAGTAATTTTTTTTCGTGAACTACTTTCGAATAGAAATTTGATGAAAGGACTTCAAATTTTGTGAACTAATTTTCAATGTTGATGAACTAATTTTGAATTCAATTGACCAATTTTTTTTGTGTACTAGAAATCTAATGAACTTAATTAATTTTTCTTGATCTAAGTTTGAGATTTGATGAACTAATATTGATTTTAGTGAACTAATATTGATTTTAGTGAACTAAAATTGATGAACTCACTTTGAATTTTGTGAACTATAAATGAATATAGTTTCACAAAATTTTGAACCACGTGAACTAAATTTTTTGATCTATGTGGGTGAACTAATTATGAATTCAAGTGAACTATTTTTTTGTGATCTATATTGGTGAAGTAAAACTTTAATCTTTGTGAACTAATTTTGAATCAAGTGAACTAGTTTGTTTTTTGTGTGAATTCAAAATTTGATGAACAGAATTTGTTTTTATTTGAACTAATTTTATATTTGATGAAGTGAGTTTGGAAGTCAATTTGAATTTTGTGAACTGAATTTTCATTACAAGTGAATTGATATTCAAAAGTGACGACCTCGAACTATAAATGATGAACTATATTTGAAATATTGTGGAAAAAAATTCAATGTGGTGAAGCAATTTTGAATTTGAACTAATCATGTAATACTTTTGAATACAAAAATTTGATGAAGTTACTTTAAATTTAGTTCACTAAAATTCCTGAGCTGAAAATTGTGAACTAAAATTGGTGAACTAAAATTTGTGATATCTATTGGTGAACTAATTTTGAATTCAAGCGAACTAGTTTTTTTATTTGAACTACAAATCTAATGAACTTAATTTATTTTTCTTGATCTATGTTTGAGATTTCATGAACTGAGATTGAATTTAATGAACTAAAATTGATGAACTAAACTTGAATATCGTGAACTAAAATTTGAATTCAAGCTCAGTAAATTTTGAATACAAGTGAACTAAAATAAGAAAGTGATGAACTGGATTTGAATATTGTGAAGTAAAATTTCAATGTTGGTGAACTAGTTTTGAGTGTGAACTTTTTTTTGTGGACTAGATTTGAATTAAAATCCGATATAGTAAATATAAATTAAGTGAATTAAAAGTTCAATGTTGGTGAACTAATTTTGAATTCCAGTGAACTAGTTTCTTTTTTGTGAACTAAAAAATGATAAACTTAATTAGTTTTTGTTTAATTTTGAATACAAGTGAACTGGATTTGAATATTGTAAACTAAAATTTGATGTAGTAAAAGCAAATTAAAAATTGATGAACTGAACTTGACAAATGGTGAACTACAAATTTGGTGAAATTAATTTGTTTTTCCTTAGGATTTGATTAATTTTGGTTCGAATCTAGTGAACTAAAATTGATGAATTCATTTTGAATTTTGTGAACTATACTTTGAATACAAGTGAACTAAATTTTGAATCAAAGTGAAATTGGGATTAAAAAAGTGATGAACTATACTTTGAATACAAGTGAACTAAAATTTGAATTCAAGTGAAGTGAATTTTGAATACAAGTGAACTGAAATTAGAAAGTGATGAACTGGATTTGAATGTTGTGACCTAAAATTTCAATGTTGGTGAACTAGTTTTGACTGTGAACTAAATTGTTTTTAAATGAGCTATTTTTTAATTAAAAATCCAATGTAGTAAATGCAAATTTAAAAATGATGAATTGTACTTTAAAATTGTGAACTACAAATTTGGTGAACTTAATTTTTTTCTTTAAGATTTGATTAATTTTGGTTTGAATCTATTGAACTAAAATTGATGAATTCATTTTGAATTTTGTGAAGTATACTTTGAATACAAGTGAACTAAATTTTGAATCAAAGAGAAATTGGGATTAAAAAAGGGATGAACTGGATTTGAAAAAATGGTGAACTAAAATTTCAATGTTGGTGAACTAGTTTTTAATGTGAGGTAAATAATTTTTTTGTGAACTACTTTCGAATAGAAATTTGATGAAAGGACTTCAAATTTAGTTCACTAAATTTTGTGAACTAATTTTTGATGTTGATGAACTAATTTTGAATTCAAGTGACCTAGTTTTTTTGTACTACAAATCTAATGAACTTAATTATTTTTTCTTGATCTAAGTTTGAGATTTAATGAACTGATATTGATTTTAGTGAACTAAAATTGATGAACTCACTTTCAATTTTCTGAACTATAAAATGAATATAGTTTCACAAAATTTTGAATCCACGTGAACTAAATTTTGTGATCTATGTTGGTGAACCAATTATGAATTCAAGTGAACTATTTTTTTGTGATCTATGTTGGTGAAGTAGAACTTTAATGTTGGTGAACTAATTTTGAATCAAGTGATCTAGTTTGTTTTTTGTGTGAATTCAAAATTTGATGAACATAATTTGTTTTTTTGAACTAATTTTATATTTGATGAACTGAGTTTGGATTTAGTGAATTAGAATTGATGAAGTCAATTTGAATTTTGTGAACTAAATTTTCAATACAAGTGAATTGAAATTAAAAAGTGACGACCTAGAACTATAAATGATGAACTATATTTGAAATAGTGTGGAAAAAAATTCAATGTGGTGAAGTAATTTTGAAATTGAACTAATCATGAATTTTGAATACAAGTGAACTAAAATAAGAAAGTGATGAACTGGATTTGAATATTGTGAACTAAAATTTCAATGTTGGTGAACTAGTTTTGAGTGTGAACTTATTTTTTTTGTGAACTAAATTTGAATTAAAATCTGGTATAGTAAATGTAAATTAAGTGAACTAAAAGTTCAATGTTGGTGAACTAATTTTGAATTCGAGTGAACTAGTTTCTTTTTTGTGAACTAAAAAAATGATAAACTTAATTAGTTTTTGTTTAATTTTGAATACAAGTGAACTAGATTTGTATATTGTGAACTAAAATTTGATGTAGTAAGTGCAAATTAAAAGTTGATGAACTGAACTTTCAAAATGGTGAACTACAAATTTGGTGAACTTAATTTGTTTTTCCTTAGGATTTGATTAATTTTGGTTCGAATCTAGTGAACTAAAATTGATGAATTCATTTTGAATTTTATGAACTATACTTTGAATACAAGTGAACTAAATTTTGAATCAAAGAGAAATCGGGATTAAAAAAACGGATGAACTGGATTTGAAAAAAAGGTGAACTAGAATTTCAATGTTGGTGAACTAGTTTTCAATGTGGAGTAATTTTTTTTTCGTGGACTACTTTCGAATAGAAATTTGATGAAAGGATTTCAAATTTCGTTCACTAAATTTTGTGAACTAATTTTCAATGTTGATGAACTAATTTTGAATTCAGGTGACCAATTTTTTTGTGTACTAGAAATCTAATGAACTTAATTAATTTTTCTTGAACTAAGTTTGAGATTTGATGAACTAATATTAATTTTAGTGAACTAAAATTGATGAACTCACTTTGAATTTTGTGGACTAGAAAATGAATACAGTTTCACAAAATTTTGAATCCGCGTGAACTAAATTTTGTGATCTATGTTGGTGAACTAATTATTAATTCAAGTGAACTATTTTTTTGTGATCTATATTGGTGAAGTAAAACTTTAATCTTTGTGAACTAATTTTCAATCAAGTGAACTAGTTTGTTTTTTGTGTGAATTCAAAAATTGATGAACATAATTTGTTTTTATTTGAACTAATTTTATATTTGATGAAGTGAGTTTGGAAGTCAATTTGAATTTTGTGAACTAAATTTTTAATACAAGTGAATTGAAATTCAAAAGTGACGACCTGGAACTATAAATGATGAACTATATTTGAAATACTGTGGAAAAAAGTTCAATGTGGTGAAGCAATTTTGAATTTGAACTAATCAAGAAATACTATTGAATACAAAATTTTGATGAAGTTACTTTAAATTTAGTTCACTAAAATTCCTGAGCTAAAAATTGTGAACTAAAATTGGTGAACTAAAATTTGTGATATCTATTGGTGAACTAATTTTGAATTCAAGGGAACTAGTTTTTTTGTTTGAACTACAAATCTAATGAACTTAATTTATTTTTCTTGATCTATGTTTG
Source organism: Triticum dicoccoides (assembly GCF_002162155.2). Lineage (NCBI taxonomy): Eukaryota > Viridiplantae > Streptophyta > Magnoliopsida > Poales > Poaceae > Triticum > Triticum dicoccoides. The sequence continues at coordinate 533,339,202 of NC_041383.1, read as the reverse complement.
AGATTTCATGAACTGATATTGAATTTAATGAACTAAAATTGATGAACTAAACTTGAATATCGTGAACTAAAATTTGAATTCAAGCTCAGTAAATTTTGAATACAAGTGAACTAAAATAAGAAAGTGATGAACTGGATTTGAATATTGTGAACTAAAATTTCAATGTTGGTGAACTAGTTTGAGTGTGAACTTATTTTTTTGTGAACTAGATTTGAATTAAAATCCGATATAGTAAATGTAAATTGTTGGTGAACTAATTTTGAATTCGAGTGAACTAGTTTCTTTTTTGTGAACTAAAAAATGATAAACTTAATTAGTTTTTGTTGATCTAAGTTTGAGATTTGATGAAGTGAGTTTGAATTTAGTGAAGTAAAATTGATGAAGTCAATTAGAATTTTGTGAACCATATTTTGAATATACAAGTTCTTGATCTAAATGAACTATTTTTGGTACTACAAATCTAATGAACTTAATTTAGTGAAGTAAAATTGATAAAGTGAACTATTTTTTTGGTACTACAAATCTAATGAACTTAATTTATTTTTCTTGATCTAAGTTTGAGATTTGATGAACTGAGATTGAACTTAGTTCAATAAAATTGATGAACTCAATTTGAATTTTAGTTCACTATAAATTGAATACAATTTAACTAAATTTTGAATCAAATTGAACTAAATTTTGTGATCTATGTTGGTGAACTAATTTTGGATTCAAGTGAACTAGTTTCTTTTTAGTGAAGTATAAAAAATGATAAAGGTAATGAACTTATTTTATTTTCTCTTGATATAGGTTTGAGATTTGATGAACTAAGATTGAATTTAATGAACAAAAATTTATGAACTGAACTAGAATATTGTGAACTAAAATTTGAATTCAAGTGAAGTGAATTTTGAATAGAAGTGAACTGAAATTAGAAAGTGATGAACTGGATTTGAATGTTGTGACCTAAAATTTCAATGTTGGTGAACTTTTTTTGACTGTGAACTAAATTGTTTTTAAATGAACTATTTTTTAATTAAAAATCTGATGTAGTAAATGCAAATTTAAAAATGATGAATTGAACTTTAAAAATGTGAACTACAAATTTGGTGAACTTAGTTTGTTTTTCTTTAAGATTTTATTAATTTTGGTTTGAATCTAGTGAACTAAAATTTATGAATTCATTTTGAATTTTTTGAACTAAATTTTGAATCAAAGAGAAATTGGGATTAAAAAAGAGATGAACTGGATTTGAAGAAATGGTGAACTAAAATTTCAATGTGAGGTAAAAAAAATTCGTGAACTACTTTCGAATAGAAATTTGATGAAAGGACTTCAAATTTAGTTCACTAAATTTTGTGAACTAATTTTCAATGTTGATGAACTAATTTTGAATTCAAGTGACCAATTTTTTTGTGTACTAGAAATCTAATGAACTTAATTAATTTTTCTTGATCTAAGTTTGAGATTTGATGAACTAATATTGATTTTAGTGAACTAAAATTGATGAACTCACTTTGAATTTTGTGAACTATAAAATGAATACAGTTTAACAAAATTTTGAATCCACGTTAACTAAATTTTGTGATCTATGTTGGTGAACTAATTATGAATTCAAGTGAACTATATTTTTGTGATCTATGTTGGTGAAGTAAAACTTTAATCTTGGTGAACTAATTTTGAATCAAGTGAACTAGTTTGTTTTTTGTGTGAATTCAAAATTTGATGAACATAATTTGTTTTTATTTGAACCAATTTTATATTTGATGAACTGAGTTTGGATTTAGTGAATTAGAATTGATGAAGTCAATTTGAATTTTGTGAACTGAATTTTCAATACAAGTGAATTGAAATTAAAAAGTGATGACCTAGAACTATAAATGATGAACTATATTTGAAATAGTGTGGAAAAAAATTCAATGTGGTGAAGCAATTTTAAATTTGGACTAATCATGAACTACTTTTGAATAAAAAATTTGATGAAGTGACTTTAAATTTAGTTCACTAAAATTCCTGAACTAAAAATTGTGAACTAAAATTGGTGAACTAAAATTTGTGATATCTATTGGTGAACTAATTTTGAATTCAAGTGAACTAGTTTTTTTATTTGAACTACAAATCTAATGAACTTAATTTTTTTTCTTGATCTATGTTTGAGATTTCATGAACTGAGATTGAATTTAATGAACTAAAATTGATGAGCTAAACTTGAATATCGTAAACTAAAATTTGAATTCAAGCTCAGTAAATTTTGAATACAAGTGAACTAAAATAAGAAAGTGATGAACTGGATTTGAATATTGTGAACTAAAATTTCAATGTTGGTGAACTAGTTTTGAGTGTGAACTTATTTTTTTGTTTTGTGAACTAGATTTGAATTAAAATCTGATAGAGTAAATGTAAATTAAGTGAACTAAAAGTTCAATGTTGGTGAACTAATTTTGAATTCGAGTGAACTAGTTTCTTTTTTGTGAACTAAAAAATGATAAACTTAATTAGTTTTTGTTTAATTTTGAATCCAGGTGAACTGGATTTGTATATTGTGAACTAAAATTTGATGTAGTAAGTGCAATTTAAAAATTGATTAACTGAATTTTCAAAATGGTGAACTACAAATTTGGTGAACTTAATTTGTTTTTGCTTAGGATTTGATTAATTTTGGTTTGAATCTAGTGAACTAAAATTGATGAATTCATTTTGAATTTTGTGCACTATACTTTGAATACGAGTGAACTAAATTTTGAATCAAAGTGAAATTGGGATTAAAAAAGGGATGAACTATAATTTGAATACAAGTGAACTAAAATTTGAATTCAAGTGAAGTGAATTTTGAATACAAGTGAACTGAAATTAGAAAGTGATGAACTGGATTTGAATGTTGTGACCTAAAATTCAATGTTGGTGAACTAGTTTTGACTGTGAAATAAATTGTTTTTAAATGGACTATTTTTTAATTCAAAACCTGATGTAGTAAATGCAAATTTGAAAATGATGAATTGAACTTTAAAATTGTGAACTACAAATTTGGTGAACTTAATTAATTTTTCTTGAACTAAGTTTGAGATTTGATGAACTAATATTAATTTTAGTGAACTAAAATTGATGAACTCACTTTGAATTTTGTGGACTAGAAAATGAATACAGTTTCACAAAATTTTGAATCCACGTGAACTAAATTTTGTGATCTATGTTGGTGAACTAATTATTAATTCAAGTGAACTATTTTTTTGTGATCTATATTGGTGAAGTAAAACTTTAATCTTTGTGAACTAATTTTCAATCAAGTGAACTAGTTTGTTTTTTGTGTGAATTCAAAAATTGATGAACATAATTTGTTTTTATTTGAACTAATTTTATATTTGATGAAGTGAGTTTGGAAGTCAATTTGAATTTTGTGAACTGAATTTTTAATACAAGTGAATTGAAATTCAAAAGTGACGACCTAGAACTATAAATGATGAACTATATTTGAAATACTGTGGAAAAAAGTTCAATGTGGTGAAGCAATTTAGAATTTGAACTAATCAAGAAATACTATTGAATACAAAATTTTGATGAAGTTACTTTAAATTTAGTTCACTAAAATTCCTGAGCTAAAAATTGTGAACTAAAATTGGTGAACTAAAATTTGTGATATCTATTGGTGAACTAATTTTGAATTCAAGGGAACTAGTTTTTTTGTTTGAACTACAAATCTAATGAACTTAATTTATTTTTCTTGATCTATGTTTGAGATTTCATGAACTGATATTGAATTTAATGAACTAAAATTGATGAACTAAACTTGAATATCGTGAACTAAAATTTGAATTCAAGCTTAGTAAATTTTGAATACAAGTGAACTAAAATAAGAAAGTGATGAACTGGATTTGAAAATTGTGAACTAAAATTTCAATGTTGGTGAACTAGTTTGAGTGTGAGCTTATTTTTTTGTGAACTAGATTTGAATTAAAATCCGATATAGTAAATGTAAATTAAGTGAACTAAAAGTTCAATGTTGGTGAACTAATTTTGAATTCGAGTGAACTAGTTTCTTTTTTGTGAACTAAAATTTGATAAACTTAATTAGTTTTTGTTTAATTTTGAATACAAGTGAACTGGATTTGAATATTGTGAACTCAAATTTGATGTAGTAAAAGCAAATTAAAAATTGATGAACTGAACTTTCCAAATGGTGAACTACAAATTTGGTGAACTTAATTTGTTTTTCCTTAGGATTTGATTAATTTTGGTTCGAATCTAGTGATCTAAAATTGATGAATTCATTTTGAATTTTGTGAACTATACTTTGAATACAAGTGAACTAAATTTTGAATCAAAGTGAAATTGGGATTAAAAAAGGGATGAACTATACTTTGAATACACGTGAACTAAAATTTGAATTCAAGTGAAGTGAATTTTGAATACAAGTGAACTGAAATTAGAAAGTGATGAACTGGATTTGAATGTTGTGACCTAAAATTTCAATGTTGGTGAACTAGTTTTGACTGTGAACTAAATTGTTTTTAAATGAACTATTTTTTAATTAAAAATCCGATGTAGTAAATGCAAGTTTAAAAATGTTAGATTGAACTTTAAAATTGTGAACTACAAATTTGGTGAACTTAAATTTGTTTCTTTAAGATTTGATTAATTTTGGTTCGAATCTAGTGAACTAAAAGTGATGAATTCATTTTGAATTTTGTGAACTATACTTTGAATACAAGTGAACTAAATTTTGAATCAAAGAGAAATTGGGATTAAAAAAGGGATGAACTGGATTTGAAAAAATGGTGAACTAAAATTTCAATGTTGGTGAACTAGTTTTTAATATGAGGTAAATAATTTTTTTTCTGAACTACTTTCGAATAGAAATTTGATGAAAGGACTTCAAATTTAGTTCACTAAATTTTGTGAACTAATTTTCGATGTTGATGAACTAATTTTGAATTCAAGTGACCTAGTTTTTTTGTACTACAAATCTAATGAACTTAATTAATTTTTCTTGATCTAAGTTTGAGATTTGATGAACTGATATTGATTTTAGTGAACTAAAATTGATGAACTCACTTTCAATTTTGTGAACTATAAAATGAATATAATTTCACAAAATTTTGAATCCATGTGAACTAAATTTTGTGATCTATGTTGGTGAACTAATTATGAATTCAAGTGAAGTATTTTTTTTGTGATCTATGTTGGTGAAGTAAAACTTTAATCTTAGTGAACTAATTTTGAATCAAGTGATCTAGTTTGTTTTTTGTGTGAATTCAAAATTTGATGAACAGAATTTGTTTTTATTTGAACTAATTTTATATTTGATGAACGGAGTTTGGATTTAGTGAATTAGAATTGATGAAGTCAATTTGAATTTTGTGAACTGAATTTTCAATACAAGTGAATTGAAATTAAAAAGTGACGACCTAGAACTATAAATGATGAACTATATTTGAAATAGTATGGAAAAAAATTCAATGTGGTGAAGTAATTTTGAAATTGAACTAATCATGAATTTTGAAGACCTAAAATAAGAAAGTGATGAACTAGATTTGAATATTGTGAACTAAAATTTCAATGTTGGTGAACTAGTTTTGAGTGTGAACTTATTTTTTTTGTGAACTAGATTTGAATTAAAATCCGATATAGTAACTGTAAATTAATTAAACTAAAAATTCAATTTTGGTGAACTAATTTTGAATTCGAGTGAACTAGTTTCTTTTTTGTGAACTAAAAAATGATAAACTTAATTAGTTTTTGTTTAATTTTGAATACAAGTGAACTGGATTTGTATATTGTGAACTAAAATTTGATGTAGTAAGTGCAATTTAAAAATTGATTAACTGAATTTTCAAAATGGTGAACTACAAATTTGGTGAACTTAATTTGTTTTTGCTTAGGATTTGATTAATTTTGGTTTGAATCTAGTGAACTAAAATTGATGAATTCATTTTGAATTTTGTGAACTATACTTTGAATACGAGTGAACTAAATTTTGAATCAAAGTGAAATTGGGATTAAAAAAGGGATGAACTATACTTTGAATACAAGTGAACTAAAATTTGAATTCAAGTGAAGTGAATTTTGAATACAAGTGAACTGAAATTAGAAAGTGATGAACTGGATTTGAATGTTGTGACCTAAAATTCAATGTTGGTGAACTAGTTTTGACTGTGAAATAAATTGTTTTTAAATGGACTATTTTTTAATTCAAAACCTGATGTAGTAAATGCAAATTTGAAAATGATGAATTGAACTTTAAAATTGTGAACTACAAATTTGGTGAACTTAATTTGTTTTTCTTTAAGATTTGATTAATTTTGGTTTGAATCTAGTGAACTAAAATTGATGAATTTATTTTGACTTTTGTGCACTATACTTTGAATACAAGTGAACTAAATTTTTAATCAAAGAGACATTGGGATTAAAAAAGGGATGAACTGGATTTGAAAAAATGGTGAACTAAAATTTCAATGTTGGTGAACTAGTTTTCAATGTGAAGTATTTTTTTTTCGTGAACTACTTTCGAATAGAAATTTGATGAAAGGACTTCAAATTTAGTTCACTAAATTTTGTGAACTAATTTTGAATACAAGTGACCAATTTTTTTGTGTACTAGAAATCTAATGAACTTAATTATTTTTTCTTGATCTAAGTTTGAGATTTGATGAACTAATATTGATTTTAGTGAACTTAAATTGATGAACTCACTTTGAATTTTGTGAACTATAAAATGAATACAGTTTCACAAAATTTTGAATCCACGTGAACTAAATTTTGTGATCTATGTTGGTGAACTAATTATGAATTCAAGTGAACTATATTTTTGTGATCTATGTTGGTGAAGTAAAACTTTAATCTTGGTGAACTAATTTTGAATCAAGTGAACTAGTTTGTTTTTTTGTGTGAATTCAAAATTTGATGAACATAATTTGTTTTTATTTGAACTAATTTTATATTTGATGAACTGAGTTTGGATTTAGTGAAATAGAATTGATGAAGTCAATTTGAATTTTGTGAACTGAATTTTCAATACAAGTGAATTGAAATTAAAAAGTGACGACCTAGAACTATAAATGATGAACTATATTTGAAATAGTGTGGAAAAAAATTCAATGTGGGGAAGCAATTTTGAATTTGGACTAATCATGAACTACATTTGAATACAAAAATTTGATGAAGTGACTTTAAATTTAGTTCACTAAATTTCCTGAAATAAAATTTGTGAACTAAAATTGGTGAACTAAAATTTGTGATATCTATTGGTGAACTAATTTTGAATTCAAGTGAACTAGTTTTTTTATTTGAACTACAAATCTAATGAACTTAATTTTTTTTCTTGATCTATGTATGAGATTTCATGAACTAAGATTGAATTTTATGAACTAAAATTGATGAACTAAACTTGAATATTATAAACTAAAATTTGAATTCAAGCTCAGTAAATTTTGAATACAAGTGAAATAAAATAAGAAAGTGATGAACTGGATCGAATATTGTGGACTAAAATTTCAATGTTGGTGAACTAGTTTTGAGTGTGAACTTTTGTTTTGTGAACTAGATTAGAATTAAAATCCGATATAGTAAATGTAAATTAAGTGAACTAAAAGTTCAATGTTGGTGAACTAATTTTGAATTCGAGTGAACTAGTTTCTTTTTTGTGAACTAAAAAATGATAAACTTAATTAGTTTTTGTTTAATTTTGAATACAAGTGAACTGGATTTGTATATTGTGAACTAAAATTTGATGTAGTAAGTGCAATTTAAAAATTTATGAACTGAATTTTCAAAATGGTGAACTACAAATTTGGTGAACTTAATTTGTTTTTGCTTAGGATTTGATTAATTTTGGTTTGAATCTAGTCAACTAAACTTGATGAATTCATTTTGAATTTTGTGAACTATACTTTGAATACGAGTGAACTAAATTTTGAATCAAAGTGAAATTGGGATTAAAAAAGGGATGAACTATACTTTGAATACAAGTGAACTAAAATTTGAATTCAAGTGAAGTGAATTTTGAATACAAGTGAAGTGAAATTAGAAAGTGATGAACTGGATTTGAATGTTGTGACCTAAAATTCAATGTTGGTGAACTAGTTTTGACTGTGAAATAAATTGTTTTTAAATGGACTATTTTTTAATTCAAAACCTGATGTAGTAAATGCAAATTTGAAAATGATGAATTGAACTTTAAAATTGTGAACTACAAATTTGGTGCACTTAATTTGTTTTTCTTTAAGATTTGATTATTTTTGGTTCGAATCTAGTGAACTAAAATTGATGAATTCATTTTGAATTTTGTGCACTATACTTTGAATACAAGTGAACTAAATTTTGAATCAAAGAGACATTGGGATTAAAAAAGGGATGAAATGGATTTGAAAAAATGGTGAACTAAAATTTCAATGTTCGTGAACTAGTTTTCAATGTGAAGTAATATTTTTTCGTGAAATACTTTCGAATAGAAATTTGATGAAAGGACTTCAAATTTAGATCACTAAATTTTGTGAACTAATTTTCAATGTTGATGAACTAATTTTGAATTCAAGTGACCAATTTTTTTGTGTACTAGAAATCTAATGAACTTACTTAATTTTTCTTGATCTAAGTTTGAGATTTGATGAACTAATATTGATTTTAGTGAACTAAAATTGATGAACTCACTTTGAATTTTGTGAACTATAAAATGAATACAGTTTCACAAAATTTTGAATCCACGAGAACTAAATTTTGTGATCTATGTTGGTGAACTAGTTATGAATTCAAGTGAACTATATTTTTGTGATCTATGTTGGTGAAGTAAAACTTTAATCTTGGTGAACTAATTTTGAATCAAGTGAACTAGTTTGTTTTTTGTGTGAATTCAAAATTTGATGAACATAATTTGTTTTTATTTAAACTAATTTTATATTTGATGAACTGAGTTTGGATTTAGTGAATTAGAATTGATGAAGTCAATTTGAATTTTGTGAACTGAATTTTCAATACAAGTGAATTGAAATTAAAAAGTGACGACCTAGAACTATAAATGATGAAGTATATTTGAAATAGTGTGGAAAAAAATTCAATTTGGTGAAGCAATTTTGAATTTGGACTAATCATGAACTACTTTTGAATACAAAAATTTGATGAAGTGACTTTAAATTTAGTTCACTAAAATTCCTGAACTAAATATTGTGAACTAAAATTGGTGAACTAAAATTTGTGATATCTATTGGTGAACTAATTTTGAATTCAAGTGAACTAGTTTTTTTATTGAACTACAAATCTAATGAACTTAATTTTTTTTCTTGATCTATGTTTGAGATTTCATGAACTGAGATTGAATTTAATGAACTAAAATTGATGAACTAAACTTGAATATTGTAAACTAAAATTTGAATTCAAGCTTAGTAAATTTTGAATACAAGTGAAATAAAATAAGAAAGTGATGAACTAGATTTGAATATTGTGGACTAAAATTTCAATGTTGGTGAACTAGTTTTGAGTGTGAACTTTTTTTTTTGTGAACTAGATTAGAATTAAAATCCGATATAGTAAATGTAAATTAAGTGAACTAAAAGTTCAATGTTGGTGAACTAATTTTGAATTCGAGTGAACTAGTTTCTTTTTTGTGAACTAAAAAAATGATAAACTTAATTAGTTTTTGTTTAATTTTGAATACAAGTGAACTGGATTTGTATATTGTGAACTAAAATTTGATGTAGTAAGTGCAATTTAAAAATTGATGAACTGAATTTTCAAAATGGTGAACTACAAATTTGGTGAACTTAATTTGTTTTTGCTTAGGATTTGATTAATTTTGGTTTGAATCTAGTCAACTAAAATTGATGAATTCATTTTGAATTTTGTGAACTATACTTTGAATACGAGTGAACTAAATTTTGAATCAAAGTGAAATTGGGATTAAAAAAGGGATGAACTATACTTTGAATACAAGTGAACTAAAATTTGAATTCAAGTGAACTGAATTTTGAATACAAGTGAACTGAAATTAGAAAGTGATGAACTGAATTTGAATGTTGTGACCTAAAATTTCAATGTTGGTGAACTAGTTTTGACTGTGAAATAAATTGTTTTTAAATGAACTATTATTTAATTCAAAACCTGATGTAGTAAATGCAAATTTGAAAATGATGAATTGAACTTTAAAATTGTGAACTACAAATTTGGTGAACTTAATTTGTTTTTCTTGAAGATTTGATTAATTTTGGTTCGAATCTAGTGAACTAAAATTGATGAATTCATTTTGAATTTTGTGCAATATACTTTGAATACAAGTGACCTAAATTTTGAATCAAAGTGAAATTGGGATTAAAAAGGGATGAACTGGATTTGAAAAAATGGTGAACTACAATTTCAATGTTGGTGAACTAGTTTTCAATGTGAAGTAATTTTTTTTCGTGAACTACTTTCGAATAGAAATTTGATGAAAGGACTTCAAATTTAGATCTCTAAATTTTGTGAACTAATTTTCAATGTTGATGAACTAATTTTGAATTCAAGTGACCAATTTTTTTGTGTACTAGAAATCTAATGAACTTAATTAATTTTTCTTGATTTAAGTTTGAGATTTGATGAACTAATATTGATTTTAGTGAACTAAAATTGATGAACTCACTTTGAATTTTGTGAACTATAAAATGAATACACTTTCACAAAATTTTGAATCCACGTGAACTAAATTTTGTGATCTATGTTGGTGAACTAATTATGAATTCAAGTGAACTATATTTTTGTGATCTATGTTGGT
>NC_041383.1:533325822-533328481 GCF_002162155.2 Triticum dicoccoides | reverse complement strand
AACTAATCATGAACTACTTTTGAATACAAAAATTTGATGAAGTGACTTTAAATTTAGTTCACTAAAATTCCTTAAATAAAATTGGTGAACTAAAATTTGTGATATCTATTGGTGAACTAATTTTGAATTCAAGTGAACTAGTTTTTTTATTCGAACTACAAATCTAATGAACTTAATTTATTTTTCTTGATTTATGTTTGAGATTTCATGAACTGAGATTGAATTTAATGAACTAAAATTGATGAACTAAACTTGAATATCGTAAACTAAAATTCGAATTCAAGCTCACTAAATTTTGAATACAAGTGAACTAAAATAAGAAAGTGATGAACTGGATTTGAATATTGTGAACTAAAATTTCAATGTTGGTGAACTAGTTTTGAGTGTGAACTTATTTTTTTTGTGAACTAGATTTGAATTAAAATCCGGTATAGTAAATGTAAATTAAGTGAACTAAAAGTTCAATGTTGGTGAACTAATTTTGAATTCAAGTGAACTAGTTTCTTTTTTGTGAACTAAAAAATGATAAACTTAATTAGTTTTTGTTTAATTTTGAATACAAGTGAACTGGATTTGTATATTGTGAACTAAAATTTGATGTAGTAAGTGCAAATTAAAAATTGATTAACTGAATTTTCAAAATGGTGAACTACAAATTTGGTGAACTTAATTTGTTTTTCCTTAGGATTTGATTATTTTTGGTTCGAATCTAGTGAACTAAAATTGATGAATTAATTTTGAATTTTGTGCACTATACTTTGAATACAAGTGAACTAAATTTTAAATCAAAGAGAAATTGGGATATAAAAGGGATGAACTGGATTTGAAAAAATGGTGAACTAAAATTTCAATGTTGGTGAACTAGTTTTCATTGTGAAGTAATTTTTTTTCGTGAACTACTTTCGAATAGAAATTTGATGAAAGGACTTCAAATTTTGTGAACTAATTTTCAATGTTGATGAACTAATTTTGAATTCAATTGACCAATTTTTTTTGTGTACTAGAAATCTAATGAACTTAATTAATTTTTCTTGATCTAAGTTTGAGATTTGATGAACTAATATTGATTTTAGTGAACTAAAATTGATGAACTCACTTTGAATTTTGTGAACTATAAAATGAATACACTTTCACAAAATTTTGAATCCACGTGAACTAAATTTTGTGATCTATGTTGGTGAACTAATTATGAATTCAAGTGAACTATATTTTTGTGATCTATGTTGGTGAAGTAAAACTTTAATCTTGGTGAACTAATTTTGAATCAAGTGAACTAGTTTGTTTTTTGTGTGAATTCAAAATTTAATGAACATAATTTGTTTTTATTTGAACTAATTTTATATTTGATGAACTGAGTTTGGATTTAGTGAATTAGAATTGATGAAGTCAATTTGAATTTTGTGAACTGAATTTTCAATACAAGTGAATTTGAACTAATCATGAACTACTTTTGAATACAAAAATTTGATGAAGTGACTTTAAATTTAGTTCACTAAAATTCCTTAAATAAAATTGGTGAACTAAAATTTGTGATATCTATTGGTGAACTAATTTTGAATTCAAGTGAACTAGTTTTTTTATTCGAACTACAAATCTAATGAACTTAATTTATTTTTCTTGATTTATGTTTGAGATTTCATGAACTGAGATTGAATTTAATGAACTAAAATTGATGAACTAAACTTGAATATCGTAAACTAAAATTCGAATTCAAGCTCACTAAATTTTGAATACAAGTGAACTAAAATAAGAAAGTGATGAACTGGATTTGAATATTGTGAACTAAAATTTCAATGTTGGTGAACTAGTTTTGAGTGTGAACTTATTTTTTTTGTGAACTAGATTTGAATTAAAATCCGGTATAGTAAATGTAAATTAAGTGAACTAAAAGTTCAATGTTGGTGAACTAATTTTGAATTCAAGTGAACTAGTTTCTTTTTTGTGAACTAAAAAATGATAAACTTAATTAGTTTTTGTTTAATTTTGAATACAAGTGAACTGGATTTGTATATTGTGAACTAAAATTTGATGTAGTAAGTGCAAATTAAAAATTGATTAACTGAATTTTCAAAATGGTGAACTACAAATTTGGTGAACTTAATTTGTTTTTCCTTAGGATTTGATTATTTTTGGTTCGAATCTAGTGAACTAAAATTGATGAATTAATTTTGAATTTTGTGCACTATACTTTGAATACAAGTGAACTAAATTTTAAATCAAAGAGAAATTGGGATATAAAAGGGATGAACTGGATTTGAAAAAATGGTGAACTAAAATTTCAATGTTGGTGAACTAGTTTTCATTGTGAAGTAATTTTTTTTCGTGAACTACTTTCGAATAGAAATTTGATGAAAGGACTTCAAATTTTGTGAACTAATTTTCAATGTTGATGAACTAATTTTGAATTCAATTGACCAATTTTTTTTGTGTACTAGAAATCTAATGAACTTAATTAATTTTTCTTGATCTAAGTTTGAGATTTGATGAACTAATATTGATTTTAGTGAACTAAAATTGATGAACTCACTTTGAATTTTGTGAACTATAAAATGAATACACTTTCACAAAATTTTGAATCCACGTGAACTAAATTTTGTGATCTATGTTGGTGAACTAATTATGAATTCAAGTGAACTATATTTTTGTGATCTATGTTGGT
>NC_041383.1:533324081-533325812 GCF_002162155.2 Triticum dicoccoides | reverse complement strand
AACTAGTTTTTTTATTCGAACTACAAATCTAATGAACTTAATTTATTTTTCTTGATCTATGTTTGAGATTTCATGAACTGAGATTGAATTTAATGAACTAAAATTGATGAACTAAACTTGAATATCGTAAACTAAAATTCGAATTCAAGCTCACTAAATTTTGAATACAAGTGAACTAAAATAAGAAAGTGATGAACTGGATTTGAATATTGTGAACTAAAATTTCAATGTTGGTGAACTAGTTTTGAGTGTGAACTTATTTTTTTTTGTGAACTAGATTTGAATTAAAATCCGGTATAGTAAATGTAAATTAAGTGAACTAAAAGTTCAATGTTGGTGAACTAATTTTGAATTCGAGTGAACTAGTTTCTTTTTTGTGAACTAAAAAATGATAAACTTAATTAGTTTTTGTTTAATTTTGAATACAAGTGAACTGGATTTGTATATTGTGAACTAAAATTTGATGTAGTAAGTGCAAATTAAAAATTGATTAACTGAATTTTCAAAATGGTGAACTACAAATTTGGTGAACTTAATTTGTTTTTCCTTAGGATTTGATTATTTTTGGTTCGAATCTAGTGAACTAAAATTGATGAATTAATTTTGAATTTTCTGCACTATACTTTGAATACAAGTGAACTAAATTTTAAATCAAAGAGAAATTGGGATATAAAAGGGATGAACTGGATTTGAAAAAATGGTGAACTAAAATTTCAATGTTGGTGAACTAGTTTTCATTGTGAAGTAATTTTTTTTCGTGAACTACTTTCAAATAGAAATTTGATGAAAGGACTTCAAATTTTTTGAACTAATTTTCAATGTTGATGAACTAATTTTGAATTCAATTGACCAATTTTTTTGTGTACTAGAAATCTAATGAACTTAATTAATTTTTCTTGATCTAAGTTTGAGATTTGATGAACTAATATTGATTTTAGTGAACTAAAATTGATGAACTCACTTTGAATTTTGTGAACTATAAAATGAATATAGTTTCACAAAATTTTGAACCACGTGAACTAAATTTTGTGATCTATGTGGGTGAACTAATTATGAATTCAAGTGAACTATTTTTTTGTGATCTATATTGGTGAAGTAAAACTTTAATCTTTGTGAACTAATTTTGAATCAAGTGAACTAGTTTGTTTTTTGTGTGAATTCAAAATTTGATGAACATAATTTGTTTTTATTTGAACTAATTTTATATTTGATGAAGTGAGTTTGGAAGTCAATTTGAATTTTGTGAACTGAATTTTCATTACAAGTGAATTGAAATTCAAAAGTGACGACCTCGAACTATAAATGATGAACTATATTTGAAATACTGTGGAAAAAAATTCAATGTGGTGAAGCAATTTTGAATTTGAACTAATCATGTAATACTTTTGAATACAAAAATTTGATGATGTTACTTTAAATTTAGTTCACTAAAATTCCTGAGCTGAAAATTGTGAACTAAAATTGGTGAACTAAAATTTGTGATATCTATTGGTGAACTAATTTTGAATTCAAGCGAACTAGTTTTTTTATTTGAACTACAAATCTAATGAACTTAATTTATTTTTCTTGATCTATGTTTGAGATTTCATGAACTGAGATTGAATTTAATGAACTAAAATTGATGAACTAAACTTGAATATCGTGAACTAAAATTTGAATTCAAGCTCAGTAAATTTTGAATACAAGTGAACTAAAATAAGAAAGTGATGAACTGGATTTGAATATTGTGAA
>NC_041383.1:533295709-533323955 GCF_002162155.2 Triticum dicoccoides | reverse complement strand
ACTAATTTTGAATTCCAGTGAACTAGTTTCTTTTTTGTGAACTAAAAAATGATAAACTTAATTAGTTTTTGTTTAATTTTGAATACAAGTGAACTGGATTTGAATATTGTAAACTAAAATTTGATGTAGTAAAAGCAAATTAAAAATTGATGAACTGAACTTGACAAATGGTGAACTACAAATTTGGTGAACTTAATTTGTTTTTCCTTAGGATTTGATTAATTTTGGTTCGAATCTAGTGAACTAAAATTGATGAATTCATTTTGAATTTTGTGAACTTTACTTTGAATACAAGTGAACTAAATTGTGAATCAAAGTGAAATTGGGATTAAAAAAGGGATGAACTATACTTTGAATACAAGTGAACTAAAATTTGAATTCAAGTGAAGTGAATTTTGAATACAAGTGAACTGAAATTAGAAAGTGATGAACTGGATTTGAATGTTGTGACCTAAAATTTCAATGTTGGTGAACTAGTTTTGACTATGAACTAAATTGTTTTTAAATGAGCTATTTTTTAATTAAAAATCCAATGTAGTAAATGCAAATTTAAAAATGATGAATTGAACTTTAAAATTGTGAACTACAAATTTGGTGAACTTAATTTTTTTCTTTAAGATTTGATTAATTTTGGTTTGAATCTATTGAACTAAAATTGATGAATTCATTTTGAATTTTGTGAACTATACTTTGAATACAAGTGAACTAAATTTTGAATCAAAGAGAAATTGGGATTAAAAAAGGGATGAACTGGATTTGAAAAAATGGTGAACTAAAATTTCAATGTTGGTGAACTAGTTTTTAATGTGAGGTAAATAATTTTTTTGTGAACTACTTTCGAATAGAAATTTGATGAAAGGACTTCAAATTTAGATCACTAAATTTTGTGAACTAATTTTCGATGTTGACGAACTAATTTTGAATTCAAGTGACCTAGTTTTTTTGTACTACAAATCTAATGAACTTAATTATTTTTTCTTGATCTAAGTTTGAGATTTAATGAACTGCTATTGATTTTAGTGAACTAAAATTGATGAACTCACTTTCAATTTTCTGAACTATAAAATGAATATAGTTTCACAAAATTTTGAATCCACGTGAACTAAATTTTGTGATCTATGTTGGTGAACCAATTATGAATTCAAGTGAACTATTTTTTTGTGATCTATGTTGGTGAAGTAAAACTTTAATCTTGGTGAACTAATTTTGAATCAAGTGATCTAGTTTGTTTTTTGTGTGAATTCAAAATTTGATGAACATAATTTGTTTTTTTGAACTAATTTTATATTTGATGAACTGAGTTTGGATTTAGTGAATTAGAATTGATGAAGTCAATTTGAATTTTGTGAACTGAATTTTCAATACAAGTGAATTGAAATTAAAAAGTGACGACCTAGAACTATAAATGATGAACTATATTTGAAATAGTGTGGAAAAAAATTCAATGTGGTGAAGTAATTTTGAAATTGAACTAATCATGAATTTTGAATACAAGTGAACTAAAATAAGAAAGTGATGAACTGGATTTGAATATTGTGAACTAAAATTTCAATGTTGGTGAACTAGTTTTGAGTGTGAACTTATTTTTTTTGTGAACTAAATTTGAATTAAAATCTGGTATAGTAAATGTAAATTAAGTGAACTAAAAGTTCAATGTGGGTGAACTAATTTTGAATTGGAGTGAACTAGTTTCTTTTTTGTGAACTAAAAAAATGATAAACTTAATTAGTTTTTGTTTAATTTTGAATACAAGTGAACTGGATTTGTATATTGTGAACTAAAATTTGATGTAGTAAGTGCAAATTAAAAATTGATGAACTGAACTTTCAAAATGGTGAACTACAAATTTGGTGAACTTAATTTGTTTTTCCTTAGGATTTGATTAATTTTGGTTCGAATCTAGTGAACTAAAATTAATGAATTCATTTTGAATTTTATGAACTATACTTTGAATACAAGTGAACTAAATTTTGAATCAAAGAGAAATTGGGATTAAAAAAAGGGATGAACTGGATTTGAAAAAAAGGTGAACTAGAATTTCAATGTTGGTGAACTAGTTTTCAATGTGGAGTAATTTTTTTTTCGTGGACTACTTTCGAATAGAAATTTGATGAAAGGATTTCAAATTTCGTTCACTAAATTTTGTGAACTAATTTTCAATGTTGATGAACTAATTTTGAATTCAAGTGACCAATTTTTTTTGTGTACTAGAAATCTAATGAACTTAATTAATTTTTCTTGAACTAAGTTTGAGATTTGATGAACTAATATTAATTTTAGTGAAATAAAATTGATGAACTCACTTTGAATTTTGTGGACTAGAAAATGAATACAGTTTCACAAAATTTTGAATCCGCGTGAACTAAATTTTGTGATCTATGTTGGTGAACTAATTATTAATTCAAGTGAACTATTTTTTTGTGATCTATATTGGTGAAGTAAAACTTTAATCTTTGTGAACTAATTTTCAATCAAGTGAACTAGTTTGTTTTTTGTGTGAATTCAAAAATTGATGAACATAATTTGTTTTTATTTGAACTAATTTTATATTTGATGAAGTGAGTTTGGAAGTCAATTTGAATTTTGTGAACTGAATTTTTAATACAAGTGAATTGAAATTCAAAAGTGACGACCTGGAACTATAAATGATGAACTATATTTGAAATACTGTGGAAAAAAGTTCAATGTGGTGAAGCAATTTTGAATTTGAATTAATCAAGAAATACTATTGAATACAAAATTTTGATGAAGTTACTTTAAATTTAGTTCACTAAAATTCCTGAGCTAAAAATTGTGAACTAAAATTGGTGAACTAAAATTTGTGATATCTATTGGTGAACTAATTTTGAATTCAAGGGAACTAGTTTTTTTGTTTGAACTACAAATCTAATGAACTTAATTTATTTTTCTTGATCTATGTTTGAGATTTCATGAACTGATATTGAATTTAATGAACTAAAATTGATGAACTAAACTTGAATATCGTGAACTAAAATTTGAATTCAAGCTCAGTAAATTTTGAATACAAGTGAACTAAAATAAGAAAGTGATGAACTGGATTTGAATATTGTGAACTAAAATTTCAATGTTGGTGAACTAGTTTGAGTGTGAACTTATTTTTTTGTGAACTAGATTTGAATTAAAATCCGATATAGTAAATGTAAATTAATGAACTAAAATTGATGAACTCACTTTCAATTATGTTGGTGAACTATTTTTTTTGTGATCTATGTTGGTGAAGTAAAACTTTAATCTTAGTGAACTAATTTTGAATCAAGTGATCTAGTTTGTTTTTTGTGTGAATTCAAAATTTGATGAACAGAATTTGTTTTTATTTGAACTAATTTTATATTTGATGAACTGAGTTTGGATTTAGTGAATTAGAATTGATGAAGTCAATTTGAATTTTGTGAACTGAATTTTCAATACAAGTGAATTGAAATTAAAAAGTGACGACCTAGAACTATAAATGATGAACTATATTTGAAATAGTATGGAAAAAAAATTCAATGTGGTGAAGTAATTTTGAAATTGAACTAATCATGAATTTTGAATACAAGTGACCTAAAATAAGAAAGTGATGAACTAGATTTGAATATTGTGAACTAAAATTTCAATGTTGGTGAACTAGTTTTGAGTGTGAACTTATTTTTTTTGTGAACTAGATTTGAATTAAAATCCGATATAGTAACTGTAAATTAATTAAACTAAAAATTCAATTTTGGTGAACTAATTTTGAATTCGAGTGAACTAGTTTCTTTTTTGTGAACTAAAAAATGATAAACTTAATTAGTTTTTGTTTAATTTTGAATACAAGTGAACTGGATTTGAATATTGTGAACTAAAATTTGATGTAGTAAAAGCAAATTAAAAATTGATGAACTGAACTTTCAAAATGGTGAACTACAAATTTGGTGAACTTAATTTGTTTTTCCTTAGGATTTGATTAATTTTGGTTCGAATCTAGTGAACTAAAATTGATGAATTCATTTTGAATTTTGTGAACTATACTTTGAATACAAGTGAACTAAATTTTGAATCAAAGTGAAATTGGGATTAAAAAAGGGATGAAAGTAAAATTTCAATGTTGACGAACTGATTTTGAATTCAAGTGAATTAGTTTTTTTGTGAACTACTTTCGTATAGAAATTTGATGAATGGACTTCAAAATTAGTTCACTAAATTTTGTGAAATTGTCAATGTTGACGAACTGATTTTGAATTCAAGTGAATTAGTTTTTTTGTGTATGTTTATAGATGAAGAAAACACAAACCATCACAAAAAGTGAAAGTTGACACGTTTGTAAATAACACAGATGCATGAAGAAAGTATAATGACGAGTACTCACTTGGAATTCTAATCACATCATTATTGAAAGCACAAGAATGCATTTTCAGCAATCATGTTGCATTTTCATCGCATGCGTAAGGCATTGTGTAAATGAATGACCAATCAATGGTTAGAACCAAAGGACGATCAGTACCTAAGTATTAACATTGTATATCATTTCTACTAGTTATTAAATTTGAAAGATAAAAAGTATAACTTTGAAACCTGGAAAAAGCTAAAAACCAGCTAAAATTAGACATTGTCAACTTTTTATATTTGCAATGACAAAACAAGGATTCACTTAGTATGCATGTGATGCCAACATAGATAGTATGTAGTGCACGAATATATAGTTTCACGTTTAGCAACACAAAAAGATACACTTACTATGGGCAATGATTGCAAGACAAAAACTATGTAGTTCATGAAGAGTACCATATCCAGAAAAAGAAGATTTCCAACATAGACGCTATGTAGCTCGTGGTAGCAAAAAGTTTAAACATCTAGTACCGTGAATCTACTACCATATGATTACAGATGTAATTGTTTGAAGACATGAAAATACATGTTTTGTTCCAATCAGTTACACATTGAAAACTGTTTGCGTATGCATCTTGCGGAAAAGTCAATTTGGTATTGGCAGATCTCCTTCTTTCAGCTTGTTCAAAGTGCTTTTGAATAACTTGAATGCATAAATCATTCTGTACTTCAGAATGTTGCCCTGTTTATAAACACAATATAGGCACATTATGAGAAATAGAAGACTAAAACTTGAGAAAACATCTAAAGTAGTTTAGAAGAAAATTACTAACTGGTTATAGGAGGTGCAGAGATAGTAAACAGTAGAAAAACAACTGACTAATCAAATGGCCATAACAAAACCTAAAACATTCTTGGTAAAAGAAGGATAGATATAAACAAAGTCACACTTTAGAAAAAAGAATATAGCATGATGGAATGTGCATAGACAAGCGCTAGTTTTTTTTTAAAAAGACCATATGATTAGGCCTAGTATTTAGTCTTGGAACATAGCAAAGTACCCCAGGAACTGTGGCACATTCAAACAAAATCAAAAGAAAAAGCCATTCCTAGAAAAGCTAAAAACAGGCAGCAAATGTATCGAGCTTCCAAAACATGAAAATGAGCTACTTCACTAATTTGTTTTGGATACAGGTTTGCACATACAAAAAAAATAAGGCAAATAGTTTTCAAGTTATACCTCATTGAAACTCTTCATAGCTTTGCCTTCAAAATTCTCCATGTATAAAGGCAGATAGTGGCCTGAGTCATGCCTACATAAAGAATAGAAAAACACAAGAAAAAAATGAGAATGAGTATTGGTGTGTTATTGTCAACATTGATGAAGTGTGTTGGGTGTGAAGGAAATTTGGGTTCGATCTACTTTGGGATGTCACTGCCAGTAGAAATCTGAATCTGGTTTGCTTGCAGTTTCAGGTGGTGTTGCTACTACTATTAGTTTTTCTTTCTTCCGGCATCAACCGATGGATGTGCAATTCAGCCTTGGAATATAAAGCCTCGCAAGAAAAACGCTTGATGTGCCAGTCTTGGAGTAGTTTGGGATAACTGACAGAGGGAGTTTGTAAAATTTAACTGAATTTTACTTTACGAGACATGCTGTATAATTTTCAGCTCTATATTTTAGATTGTAGAGTTGGAGGTAAATAGGAAGTTAGAGTTATGGAGACAAACCTTGGAATCGAAAGGGTTTAGGCTTAGTAGAACTAAAACCGAGTACATGATGTGCGGTTTCAGTACTACTAGCTGTGAGGAGGAGGAGGTTAGCCTTGATGGCCAGGTGGTACCTCGGAAGGACACCTTTTGGTATTTGGGGTCAATGTTGCAGGAGGATGGGGGTATTGATGAAGATGTGAACCATCGAATCAAAGCCGGATGGATGAAGTGGCGCCAAGCTTCTGGCATTCTCTGTGACAAGAGAGTGCCACAAAAGCAAAAGGCAAGTTCTACAGGATGGGGTTCGACCCGCAATGTTGTATGGCGCGGAGTGTTGGCCGACTAAAAGGCGACATGTTCAACAGTTAGGTGTGGCGGAGATGCGTATGTTGAGATGGATGTGTGGCCACACGAGGAAGGATCGAGTCCGGAATGATGATATACGAGATAGAGTTGGGGTAGCACCAATTGAGGAGAAGCTTGTCCAACATCATTTGAGATGGTTTGGGCATATTCAGCGCAGGCCTCCAGAAGCTCCAGTGCATAGCGGACGGCTAAAGCGTGCGGAGAATGTCAAGAGAGGGCGGGGTCGACCGATTTTGACATGGGAGGAGTCCGTTAAGAGAGACCTGAAGGATTGGAGTATCGACAAAGAGCTAGCTATGGACAGGGGTGCGTGGAAGCTTGCTATCCATGTGCCAGAGCCATGAGTTGGTTGCGAGATCTTATGGGTTTCACCTCTAGCCTACCCCAACTTGCTTGGGACTAAAGGCTTTGTTGTTGTTGTTGTTGTTGTTGTTGTTAGAGTTGGAGGTCAGATTCAGCTCCACAATTTAATTGAATTTTATCGAGAGAAGTCATAAACTCCCTCTACATTGGCCATTCCTTAAAGAAACATGACGCAGCAAAATTCAGAAAAGGACATCCTCAAGCCCTTGTGGATTATTCTTCTTTTCTAGTCTAAATAACTCACTGAATTTTCATTCTTATTCATACTGTCAAAAAATGAGAGTTGGGAGTAGTAGTTGTTGACTGAAAGTTATGCCCCCAATGGCAACATTGACAGGAGTACTAAAAGTAGAAGAACATTACTATATTGCCAAAATTATTTTTGACAGTGGTTGTTGTTAACTAAAGGTTAGGGATGGAATTAGAATTAGAGAGAACAACCACACATTGAAACAACAATGGGCATAGAGTATGCTTTGATGTCCAATGTTCAACTACTGTTAGCTTGAGGTGAACATACAATATGCTTAACTGTATAACTGTAAATTTGCCTAAAATATATGCTTTAAATGAACATACTGTACGATTAGCAGAAAGATAGTGTTTCAAAAATAAAATCTATGGTAAACAAATCACATCAACATTTCGAGTACAAGTAGGTAGAAAAATAGTACAGTGGTGGAGGGAAAGTATGGAGAAATATGTTGAATAAACTTGCAGTTGAAAATTGAATAAATATGCAAACAGAAAGAAGAAAAATGAACTTACAAGAGACAGTTTGTTGGGTAAGGGCCTACTGGTTGAAGCTTGAAAGAGAATATGTTCTTGAATGGCATTTTACTCAGCTTGCAAAGCATGTTGTAGTTGGAGAGCTGTTTATTATAGGTATAAACACAGTCAGACACTTTACTTCAGATGTGGTACAGTAGGAAAAAAATTGTTTCCGTTGAAATCAAAGGGTTTTATGTCTTGATAATTACTTACCAAGTTATAGACAAGTTCTTGTTGGGTAGTATCTAGAATAGTACCACATGGATCAAAAAAGTGAGATTTCTCAAACAGAGAGTTGATGGAAAGTAGAACCCAGTGATTTGATTTTATGGTAGGGAAGTATAACTGTTCAGCAAGAGGAAAAGCAGAATGAGTATTAAAAAAAGAATAGATCTTTTGAATAAGTTGATATTTTTCTTACCAAGTCTTGTTTCCAGATGCTTTCTTCTGAATTAATCCTGTCAAATTCTCGTATGCAACTAATAGGATCAAATGACTCAGGAGGAACCAACAATTTATTCTGTGAACAAAAATGACAAAATTAATAAAAAATCTCAGTTTCAATGAAAGAAAAAAGAAAAAATAGTAAAAATATAAGCAAATAGGAAGTTTAGAACAAAAACTCACAGTAAAGTACGAAGTGAAACATTATTTCTTGATATAAGGCTTTACTTCAGATGACATCTTTGATTCATAGTTAAGAACTTGAATAAAAGAATTCATCACTTCATCTCCAATCTCACCCCTCGCTTTAAATGAATTAAAGTAATTGTCATAGCTTACAGGGAAACCCTCAATATCAACAAAAAGAGTGCTGCACAGAATAAAGAAGGAGAACTACTATTAATTAGAGAAAATGGATCAAAGAAATACAGATTAACAATAAATTAAAAACATATGCAACACTACTATGGCCAAAACAGAAAAATTTAAAACATTCTTTTTGGTCTAAAATTATATGAACTACAAAGTTTTACATCCGAACTAACTTTGGTTGAACCAGAAAAATGCTGGTATTTCATAATTATTTTCCTAGGTAGATGTCTAAACTAAAAAAGTTCTCATAAATTAATTAAATAATTAATAATAAAATAACTAAAGGACTAAGAGAATTAACCATTCTTGAAAGATAGGCTTCCTCAAATATTTGGAGAAGAAAATGTCCACTTCTTGAGATATTTTCAGTTTCTTTGGTGCATCAGGAGATTGAAGTTTAGCTGCTCTTTTTTTCCTGTTCTTCTTTTCAATTGTATTAGGTCTTGTACTTGGTCCAGCTTCTGCATTATTCAATGAAGAATAGCCTGCAAAACACACAAATTCAAAATAAGTTTCCACATAAAATAATGGAATGTTGCTCAGAATCATATTACAAAAAAATGAAACCCATGGAAAATTTAAAAAATATTGTTGGAATTATAACCTAGTTGGACAGAAAACTCCATGTTCATTGGAATTCCTTCACTTGTATCACAGTGAGAGGCTGGTATCTCTTCGTTAGTCGCGGCAGCAGGAGTGGTAGGAGAATCATCATCAATAAGAATTGGAGTTCCTTGAAAACGCTTGACTCTTTCATTTCCAAAGGCAGAACTGATGAGTATAAAACTTCTTTTTGCATTAACTTCAGTGGAAAATTTGATATCATCTGCTTCAGCTGATAGAAAAACTACTTCCTGATGAGAAAGAAAAATCAAATGTTGTTGTAAGTTCAATAAAAATTATGATTATGGAAAGAAATTTGAATGACTTGAAGCAGACCTTAGGTTGTGAAGTAGTTTCTTGGTGGACAGAGTTGGTGTTCACATTTGAAGTATGAGCTGGGAATATTGGTGTTTTGTACACCGAATTCAGGACAAAAATGTTCTGGACATAATGAAACACACGGAATTCAGAATATCAATAAACTACCCAAAAGAACAAAAAAGCTACATGCAAGATTCATCTCAAAAAATAAAGCTTCTTTGTAAGTTTGATAGCAAAAAAATTCACTATTGTAACCGCTATTCGTCATGATCAGTCGTAAAAAAAGTGAATGATATTATCAAACTACCAACAAATCTGCAGTAAATCCTTAACAGTCAATAAATACACTATTTATCCACTTAATCTATAATATATAGTCCACCTGTCTTGAATACAAAACAAAATACCTCAAATTTTGGTCCGATTGGCTCCGGCTTAAGGACATCACTGGAGGGAACCTGGATTACAGAAATTGATAGTAAACAGGACACTACTATCAAGAGAACACTTAGATGTGAACTAAAAAAAGACACAACACAAAAAAATACCTCTGTTTTCAAATGTGGCTCTGGTTTTGGTTTTAAATCTGCTTCAACTTTTGCAGTGGAACTGGGAATTTCTGAAATGGTATGAGGACTTTTTGAATCAATTGACGTGTTCTCATGTAGAGCTTCAGGAACACTATTTGCATTGTTGACCTACAAATGACATGACAAAAAAAAGCTATATAAAGATAAAAAAATACAAGGAAGAATAAACCAAATTGAAAATGATATAATCTACTCATAAAAATTACCTCCACATAAGGAGTTGAGTTAATCACACCATCATCGTCGGGAGCATTGTTAATAGGCCCGACATTGTAATATGGGGTATGTGATATGTCTCGCAGCTACAAATTGCAGTTGAGCACATGATGAAAATAAATACCAGAATAAAGAAGATAAGTCAAGAAGGTATATACAGTATACGATACTTACTGGTAAAACACCAAAAAATTTCCTAGACTCATAATTCCTATCAACCAATGCAAGATACTTGAAATCTTCTGTCTTAACATGACATATCCGTGGAAGAGAATAATCCACAGTAGACTGATGATTATCAATAAAATCGAAATCAACAAAATCCAGATAAATGATCTACCATTTAAAAAATAATAAGGTCAGTAAAAATATAAAGGGAATACAAAGAAAATAGGGCAAGTGATGATTGAACTTACTCCCCAAATAGGAAGACATCCCCCAATATATGAAGACTTGTTCATTTCCTCAACACTTGGTCTGTTCATGATCATTTCTAAGTGACGCTCTGACTCCTCACGCATGAAATCCAGTGCCAATTGCGCAAAGTCGAGAGAAGGAATAGCAGAAACATCTCTTAGAGAGTACAAGAACTTGGTGTTGCCAAAACAGTATGACGCAGGGCACAAAATAGATGATAGAAAATAAAATGTGAAGCTCCTAATAAAACCATCTTCTGTCTCATCACTAAGCATCACCTCCTCTATTTTATTAATTAGCATTTTGTTCCGATGATCAATATACTTGTTCCTCAACTGTGTAACCTCTGCTTTCACTTGGGGATCATCGCTACTGAATACAAAAGGCTTGGTGCCACCAGGGAAATCGAAAATTTTGTCGACCATATCTTTAGTAATCTTGATAACTTTATTCTTATGCTTGAAACAGGGCTCTTTAGTTCCAAACATGTGTTGATCTATCCATTCAAGCAGATTCATGGGGATTTTAAGTTTCTTTGGCATATGAAGTAGAGCTTCCATTTTGTACTTTCTCACATGGCCTAACTGAATGTCACTAAACTGCTTCACAGTTTTTTCCCAATGCTTGAAAGACAGTCTGGTAATGTAAGTAGACTTGCATAACTTGTGAGGGAATACCCGAGCTACGAAAAGAAAATAACAACAACTGATAAGACGGTGCAAATACTAGAGATTAAAAAAATATGGAATTTGAAATAAGCATAATCTGGAAGAATAAAACAAAAAACACTGCAGAACCACCAAAACAAGCAGATACATTGAACTATATATGAACAATGATTTCAAGAAAAATATCAGAAGAAAACATGTAACTATCAAAGAAGGAAAAAATGATCTGCACATAAATAAATAAAAAACATAGACTAAGCATTCACAGGACAAATTTACAAACGAATAGATAAACATCTGGTAACACCAAAAACATGACACACATATTGTTTTTCCAACAATATAATGTACTTGCAAACTATACCAAATTTGAAAACTACAAAACTGAATGGAGAAAAACTAACATACCACCTGAGTCATTGCGGAGACCTCGTGGCGGATATTCAGTTGGTTCCTCACCTTCTGGTTCATCAACTTGGGCAACCCCACCTCCTTCTTGGGCTGGAAAATACAGATTGAAAAACAACTATCAACAAATGAGCACTACTTATGAATCTATAATATTGCACATAATATAGAAAAGCATAACATACTAAAGGGATTGCACAAGAAAGCTCAGAAAAACTAGAATATTCTACAAATTCAAGTTCTAGTTGAAAAACAAAAACATTAAAGCTAGAACAAATCTACATGTGTCATAAGTATAGCTGATTCCAAGTTCTAGATTCACTGTATTTATGTGAATGTTTTGAGCGGGTATCTATATCTTTTTTTATTTGCTATTATTGAAGAACTAACATGTGTAAAAAATAGTTGAAGTAGAACAACATATTTACTAAGGGGGAATTTGCCAAGAAACAATGGCATACTAAATGGCTCAAGATGAAGTTAACTAGCTAAAAATATGATGCAAACACACTTATAGCACTTAAAAAAAGCGTTTAGATAAAAAATATTAGTTGAACAAGGACTGCAGATCAAATATGAGAAGGAAACATGTTACTGTCAGAGAAGGAAAGTATGTGATCTACAAATAAATAAATAAATAGACGCAGACTAAACATTCACGGGACAACTTAAAAAGGAATAGGAAAACCTCTGGTAAGACCAAAAACGTAACACACAAAATGTTTTTCCCAGCAAATTGACCTACTTTCGAACTATACAAAATTCGAAAGCTACAAAAACTGAATGGAGAATAACTAATATAGCACCTGAGTCATTGCGGAGACCTTGAGGGGGATATTCAGTTCGTTCCTCCCCTTCTGGATCAACAACTTGGGCAACCCCACCTCCTTCTTGTCCTGAAAAATACAGATTTAACAACAACTATTAACAATGAGCACTACTTATGAATCTATAATAATTGCAAATAATAAAGAAAACCATAATATACTAAACAGATTAGACAAAGAAAGTATAGAAATACTAAGAAGAAACAACTACTTAACGATCTACACAAATCTGTGAAGATCCCTGTATTCCAAATCCATTTATTGTATATCAAAATAGACACTGTCAAACTAGATTCAAGTGACTTCCAATCTCACATGTATCACACTGACTTGGACAGAAAATTTTCTTTAAATGTGAAAAAAAATCCTTTAGTCAAATCTGGTATTATAAAATCCTTCTATACGAAATCCCCTCATAACTTGAAAACTTTAGTACTATAAAAACATTATATTATTATACAAGAACCCTTTCTGGAACAATTAAACATCATAACTTGACTAAACAAAATCACGCTAAGTAGCAGAACCCCTAGTTATTGTTACACAGATGGCAGAGGGACACGCACCAACACACGGGAGATGCCATCCGTCACATGAGATGGATTTACACGCATGAACAGGATACATTTATACACAAGCAAAACAGGAGATCTAAAAAAGGAGGCAAAATTTTCTACCCCAAACCCTAGGTACCAACACACGGTTAGATCCACGCTTAAACAAACAGCAACACAAACAATGAGCGCCATGAAAAACACAAACCCTAACCGAAGAACTGAGGGGAATTAGGGTTAGAAGAAGAACGAACCAGAGGAATCCATCACGAGACGGACGAAGAAGAACACAGAAGAAGCAGTCAGATTACGGTTTGTCGATCCGCCTGATTCGCCTAAGATTCGCCTAAGATTCAAAATCAGTCTTGGGGGAAGAAGAGAAGTCGTCGGGGGAGAAGCAGAGGAGGAAACAGAAGAAACGGGGGAGAAGCAGAGGAGGAAATCAGTCGTCGGGGGAAAGGGGAGACCAGGACGACCACGGGACGGACGGGGGCGAAGCAGATTCTAAACGGGCCGGCCCGCCCTAGAACCGCTGCAGGCGCCGGTTTGCGGAATGAACTAAAACCGGCGCCTGCAGCGCTAAATAGGAAATCCCTCTGTCAGGTCCGTTCGTGCCAATCGAAGCCAACCAAACGAGTACCAATCCAGCCCACCTTTTCTTTAGCATTGATCGGCCCACCTCGGCTAACCAAAAATCTGACCACCAACACATAACGGCGCGGCCAACCGAGCCAACCTTTGTCGTTGGTTAAATAGATCGATTCAGATAGTAATAGTCCCACCTCGTTGTCTGACATCCAATCCACACAATTTATATACACTTTTGTGTTTCTTGGGTGTCAGGAAGCCGTGTCAGAGATCATTACAGATTAAGAAAGGAAAAAGAGGCTAATTAATTGGAAAGTGAGTAATGATGTGCGCTACTAAACAGGACACGAGGTGAAAGAAAAAGAAAATAAGGAAAGGCATTGGTTAAATAGATCGATTCAGATAGTAATAGTCCACTTTTGTGTTTCTTGGGTGTCAGGAGGCCGAAAATAAGGAAATGCATTGGTTAAATAGATCGATTCAGATAGTAATAATCCACTTTTGTGTTTCTTGGGTGTCAGGAAGCCGAAAATAAGGAAAGACATTGGTTAAATAGATCGATTCAGATAGTAATAGTCCACTTTTGTGTTTCTTGGGTGTCAGGAAGCCGTGTCAAAGATCATTACAGATTAAGGAAGAAATATGAGAAGGACACGGGGTGACGAAGAGTAATTAAGGGAAGCAAATCAGGATCATGTATCCTAATCTTTCCCTATAATAATAAAGCATGGATTGACTCCGTGGATTCACAGTCACAATAAGTTTCTTTCCGTGATTTTACGCTTTCAGTTTGAATTTAAAACATATTCAAGGTGGTACTAAATTTCTAATGGTCCAAAAATCTATTTACGAACTTACACTTGGTCACTGCATTGGGCCTCGGCGCGCCTGGGCCTCAGCCCATCAGACCCGTCCGATCTGAGGAGGCAAAAAATAGGAGCTGGCGTGGTGGATTGAACTCCCGACCTGAGGTACTAACACAAAGCCCAAGTCCATCTGAGTTAAACGATTCGAGTTGTTTTTCATCAATCCTCTGCACTTCGTCTGCAGATCGAGCAGCGGCGCTCCAGATCCGATCGGGAGATGATGCAAGACGACGGCGGTAGAGCTCCGGGAGGTAGGAAGCGGAGAGGAAGCGGCGGACGTCGGGGCGAGGCGTATCAGGTCAGGATCCAGCGCGGCGGTGCGTAGTGGAGGCCGCCGACGGCGGCGCTCCATGGCAATGGTGGCTCGGCTTCCTGGGAAGAAGAGACAAGGGAGAGCCGCCGGATCGCTCGTGTGTATGATTGTTCCTGTTCCATGCATCCTGCCACTTTGATGGTGTAAAGCTAGCTGTCCTGATTGTTTGGGTGGTGCACAGTCAGTGTTTGTTGGTATGCCTATGCGACAGCGGGTAAGTGATTGACTTTGCAGCAGCAATTAGGAACGATAAGGAAAAGGAATCTGATGAAAATTGCCAATAGGTTCCTCTCCATTTGCACCCCTCATGCACCAGGATTACAATTTCAGCAAAACTGGCTGAGTTCCTCAGTTAAGGTGTTTTTTTACTGAATTGGGATGCTAATTGTGATGCTTTGCCTGCCTTTAAAGTGGATATTGTTGATTGGTAAGTGTTGACGGTGGCTAGCGTTGTTGATGTTTCATAGTACTGTTTTTTGGTAGCTCGCAGCCTCATATAGTGCTTGAGGAAACCTGAGAATATTGTGAGGCTTCGTGGTGCAAGTGTTGAGATGAACAAGCACTTCCCTCACTACAAGGTACGATCATCAGTCAGTGTCTACAATCTTATTTCTCGGAAAATAGGGGATTTATATCAGCATGCAATCACTGCAAGGAATCAACACCGTCTAGCGGCAGCAACAACGGATACAGAACAACTGATGCGACCTGCGGTGGACATTATCCAACCTTAATTCCAGGTACTGTAATAACTATCTTACTGCTTAATTACCTCCGCTCCTATATAGCCATTAGAACTGATCCACATACACTGTGTAGGTAAGTAGCTTTTGCTGGGTCCAGTTGAGTATGTCCTGATCTTTTGAGCTTTTTTTTCATGCACATTATTAGATGGTGTTTTGAAAAGGAATGCATCAGTTGTTATTTCAGAGTTGTGAAATTGTTTTTCTTGCTATTCTTGCCGCACGGAAGGCAGGCAATGCGCGGCAGGCTATTCCTCCTATTTGTTAGGCATTGCATCCTTATTTATTCTCAACACATGACAAGTTGAGTTATTTCTATTCATATATACTGTAGTAGGATACACACACACGTATTTTGTAATGTCGTAGCCAACAAAGAGGCATAAAAGAGCAGATGACCATTGTGGTCAGCGAAGGAATCATGCAACGATCATGATGAAAATCTTACGGGCGTGTAAGGATGGAAGGAGAGGAAGGAGAGGGTGATAGTGACGAAACGGCCAAAAATTATACGCACCAATAAATTTGTTAGGTGTTAAACTCCATGGCCATGGCGGCTCGGCCTCCTAGGAAGAAGAGACGAGGGAGAGAGAGGAGGTGAGATGGAGAGAAGAGAAGGGAGAGAAGGGACAGTGCGGCTACCTGCTGCTGGTCTGGCAGCGGCTCCAGTCGCCAGACCTAGGTTTGTGTCCGAATTCCTCCCCTTTCCGCTGCACGATGGAAGGTCATTCACGGCCAGCGTCAGCGCATGTGGCTACTGGCAATCTTGCCGCCGTCTGCACTTACTTCGTCGCGGTGCTTCCTCCGCCGTCGCGTGTTGCTGCTCCAGATCGGCATAAATCCTTCCTCCTAGCCATCTCCAGTGAACTAGATGAGATGAAGTAATCGTCTGAACCTGTGGTAACCTACTCCTTTTGCCCTTCAAAATGTGAGGTCAAAATATTGTTGTTTTTTCAGGTGACTCTGCAGTTCCGGTCAAGCCAAGCAATCTTTAGCAAGAACTGCATCCATTCATCTGGTCTAACTTCCGCCGATGAACTTTTGCATTCACATGTCTCTCTCTCTCTCTGTGTGTCCATGAAAGCCCTTGCTGAATTTGTATGATAAGAGTGCTACCTCCTGTTGCATACGTTCCATTGGATACTAAATAAATTATTTTCTGGTTAATTATAGTAGAATTTAATTAGGAGGGCAAGTAATTATGGGTGATAACTATTTAGTTTATTTTTGTACTCTTAGAGTCCTGTAGGATTTTGTAATTGGGCTAGATTTTTTTGTCTGAATCTGATTTTTACTCTTAAGAGTCTCTGTCCATGAACACCATCCGCCGTTCTACCATGCTTCTAACTTTGCCGGAAAACTTTATGTATGTATGAAGCTAACCGTAGAATTTCCTGATAGTCGTCTACATGCTCATGTTTCGTTTGCACAAGGTCAGGGCATACTCCTTTAGTACAGGCATTTATTACTTTTTTGCTGGGAGGATTGAGGATGTTCCTCCCTTCACTTACTTGCCCCAAATCTCTTCTGAGCTAATCATTGGCTATGGATACAAAAAATAATAGCAAGGCTCGTTGCAGGAAGGTGCCAAAAACAGTGCAGCAACTCCTGAGCTAATCCTTCAAGTGGAGTTACCCCAGGATAAACCTGCCAAATGAGAAAGGTAGAGAAATTAGTAATCTTCTTTCAACCAGAGGGTTGTGGTCGCGAGAAGGTGCTAGATGTCAACATTAGTTTCAGAAATGTCTGCAACCCCAAGCCTGTGGTGCGCATGGTCCATCACCAGGTCTGGTAGTTGCTGATTCCCCAAGTATGCATTACTTGTCTATGGTATAAGAAAAACAGCCCAACCACTAGGACTTCATTTTATTTTATTTTTCTTCTTACTTGGTGAACATGTGTTTGTAGGCTCGGTCTATATGTAATAACCACGTGTCATCTGATTCTGACTGCGCAACTCTACATCAATGGATCAATTGATTGGTGAAATTGAA
Organism: Triticum dicoccoides; assembly: GCF_002162155.2. Lineage (NCBI taxonomy): Eukaryota > Viridiplantae > Streptophyta > Magnoliopsida > Poales > Poaceae > Triticum > Triticum dicoccoides. The sequence continues at coordinate 533,306,510 of NC_041383.1, read as the reverse complement.
CTTCACTATTTTGAGTATGCGTTAGTGTTTAGTCTGCACCAAGGTTTGAAAACATTGGTTCAGTTAACAATGGTACTATGTTGGCAATCACATTTTCTAGATTGATATGTAGCTTATCCAATAAGTGAACAAAGAAAAATTGCAGTAAATAGGCACACGCGTGCGCCACTCAGTTGAAATAGAGAATGTAGACCTATGACGGGTCCTGATCCATGTTTATTAGGTTGTACATATGATTTTTTCCCCTCCTATTGCAACGTACCTGATTTAACTTATTGGATTACGAGATGTGGTATTATTTTTTCTCCCGTTGTAACGCACGGGCTCTTTGCTAGTATTTCTCACATGCACAACAATACAAAATTCTACCCATGACAATTGGACATCATATTGCAGAATTGAATCAAGCAGTTAACTAAACACCACAACAAATGAACCAAACATTAACTGAGTACCACATTGCACAATATAACATACTCCTAATAAAAGATCAGACAGTTAACCAAACAGTTAACTACAGCCAATTGTAGCAATTGTATTTGTTTCTCGTGTATTTACTACAGCTAAATTTAATTTATTCCTCACATGGTATACAATAACAGAATGCACCCACAGTTTTGTAAAGATAAATTCGATTTATTTCTCACATGGAAGACAATACAAAATTGCAGCTTGAAGAATTGAACATCACATTTGCGGAATTGAACCAAACAGTACTGAAGACAACAACTAATTAACAAAACAGTTAATAAGTGAGCACCACACTGCACGACATACAGAACATATACACTAGAGCAACATATTGCATGGTAAAATGAGATAGCACAATTCACTAGAATTTGTGAAGAAAAGGCAGGAGCAGCACACGCAACGGGTAAATCGAGCATGCTTACCGGCGTAGCTAGAAAATGGCAAGGTGCTCCTTCAAGATCTGGGGGTCGGCACGAATGGCAGCCATCGCGACCTCATCCGCGCGTGCGGCCGCGATTTGCTTCTCCGCTGCCAAATGCTCCTTGAGGTCCTCTATCACATCCCTAGTTCTGGTATGCTCAAGGCTAGCTAGTCATGTGTGCATCATGTTTAAATTCCATTTAAATTTGAAATGGGGATTTGTGAAACCCTCAGAATCATTTCTGAAAATGACCCAAATAAAAATAGCTCCAAAAAAGTTCAAGAAAATGCTCATGTTGCTCTCTGAAAATATTGGACAGAGATAAAAATCAAACCAATATTTTTAGGAGCTCATAAGTACCTATTTTGGGCATTTGGATTACCAATAATTATTTTGCCTTGGATACATATTTGTTATATATATAATATATGTCCAAAAATTTTGTTAATTGGTGAGGAGTTTTGGAGCAATCCAACTAGTTCCTACAAAAATTGACAGAAGTAAATAAAATGATTTAGTATTATTACTAAATCAAAACAAATGTCAGAAAAATAGAAAAGAAAAACAAAACAGGAGAAAACCTACCTGCAGCCAGCTCATGTGCTGGCCCAGCACTGTGCGGCCTGGCCGTCCCAGTTGGCCAGCCCAGCCCACCTGTCCCCCCTCCCTCGTTGTCTTCCTCCCGCCAGAAGGACGGGCGCGTGCCCGACGCGCGCACCGCCGCGCCGCGCCACCTCCTCCCTCCCTGCCTGCCTGTCCCTCCGCTGATGCGTCTGGACGACACCACGCGCCCCCAGACCCTCTCACTCTCCCCAGTCCTCTCCTCTCCTCTTCCTCGCTCTCTCTCTCTCTCACGGCTGAACGTGACCGTCGCCGCCGCACGCCGTTGTCGTAGCCACCGTCTCCCCCTCGCCTCTCCGACACCCGCAGGAGATCCGCCTCCTCGCTCTGAAGCTCTCCGCCGAGCCACGCAGGCTGGAGCGCCCCGTGGAGCCGTCGCCGTCGCAATCTTCGCCTCCGGCCACCGGAGATCATCCTCGCCGCCACGCCGCCGTCCGGCCTTCCCCGAGCTCGCTGACGACGCCATCCAGACCGCTGTGAGCCCCGCCGTCGAACCCCCCTCTCCCCTGCTCTTCTGGCGCCCTCTAGCCTCTCTGCTGCTCGAGCCGAGCTCCGGCCGCCGCCGTGAGCTTCGCTCCGGCGAGCTCCGACCACCTTGCGTCCTCCAGTCGCCTCCACTAGATGTGGACGAGCCCGGGCTACGCCCCGGTGCTCTCAGTCGCCGCCCCCGTGCACCGCAGCGCTGCGCCCGCCCTCAGCCGAACTCCGGCCGTCGCCCCGAGCTCCGCTCCGGCGAGCTCCACTCCGGCGAGCTCCGGCCGTCCCCGCCTCTCTCACTTACTCTAGATGACGCGGACGAGCGTTGGCTCCTCGCCAGTGGTCTCCGCCGCCCAAATGGTCGCCAGAGCAATGATCCCGAGCCCCTCCGCCGCGTTCGGCCTCGCCGTCGGCCAAACGCCGACGGGATTGACCGGGTCAACCCCGCTAACTAACCCCCCCTGTGACACTGACATGTGGGGCCCGGCCTTGCTAATTTTCAGTTTAAGATTAGCTTGACAATTAATTAACTCTGTTAATTAATTGTCACTGATGTGTGGACCCCACACGTCAGGTTTGACCTGGTCAGCCACGTTGACTCGCTGACATCACGCTGACGTCAGGCTGACACAAATATTTATTTTCTGGAATTAGTTTAATTCATTTAAATCAGGAAATTCCAGAAAATTAGCAAAACTTCAAAAAATCATAGAAATTCAACCGTAACTCAGATTGAAATAATTTATATATGAAAAATTATCAGAAAAATGCAATCTATCCATCTGTGCCAGTTTCATGCATGAAAAACCAACTTATAACTGCTGTATAGGTGAAAACACATAAATGGCATTTATAAAGACTTAGCTTGGAGTTGCATTTGAATTCTTGATTCAAATGGACTTCAACCAAATGAATGCTAGCTACATTAGCTCAAACAACATTACATATTCATTCCATGTTGATGCATCATATTGTTGCATATGATTGTTTATTGATTGCCGACACCGTTCCTTCTCGATAGGTCCTGCTCCGGAGAGTGTTTCAGAGTACCTGTCTGAGGAGCAGTGCCCCCCTATTGATCTACCAGGCAAGCAAACCCCCTTGTTCATTCCGATACAATCCTACTCTCTCGCTCCTGCTCTCAGTTATTGCATTAGGACAACAACGATTCAGTGCTACTTTGTACCGCGGTAGTTGAACCCATTCCTCTGCATGACCTGTCATTGCCACAGTAAATAGTTGAAACCCACTAGCATGTGTAGGAGTTGATTGAGCCATGTTGTGTTCCTACCATGCCATGCCTGCTATTGCTTAGAGTGTGCCAGGTCTGATTCATTGGGAATGAATTGGAGTGCAGTGCTATGTTCTGATGCTGAGAGTTAAGTGTGTGAACACGATTTGGTAAAGGTAGCGGTGAGAGGCCATGTAGGAGTACATGGTGGGTTGTCTCACTGGAACCGTCCTTAAGCACTGAGTTCTGTGTATGTCGTCCAATGACTCTATACTACCACACATTGGGTTCCGGTAACTCGACCCCTCTCGACTTATTAACCAACTTGATCTCTATCCAGGAGTCGCAACTAGTTTCTGGTGTTTGTAGGTAGTGTTAGTAGTCTACCAAGTGGCACCCGGCCAGGTGGGCTTGGGACAGACTAGGCACAGTGGCACGGTGTACCAAGTGGCACCCGGATGGTGGGCTTGGGAACCCTGCTCACATCGTTTGGAGAAGACAAAAGAAACCCTGCCCCCTATTGATATAGCACTACGGGTGGAATAGAATATGATGATGGGGATTGTGTGGAGAAGACAAAAAAAGAGAAAGTCTCACATTGACGCGGCTAATCAACGGGCTAGGGAGATGCCCATCAATTTATGTCAATGCAAGGAGCAGGGATTGCCATGCAATGGATGCACTAGAGCTATAAATGTATGAAGGCTTAACAAAAGAAACTAAGTGGGTGTGCATCCAACTTGCTTGCTCACGAAGACCTAGGGCATTTGAGGAAGCCTATCGTTGGAATATAGAAGCCAAGTTCTATAATAAAAAATTCCCACTAGTATATGAAAGTGACATAACAAGAGACTCTCTATCATAAATATCACGGTGCTACTTTGAAGCATAAGTGTGGAAAAAGGATAGTAGCATTGTCCCTTTTTTATTTCTCTTATTTTTTATTTTTTTGGGCATTTCTCTTTTTTTGGGACAATGCTCTATTAATGATGATCATCATACTTCTCTTTATTTACAACTCGGTGATTACAACTCGAAACTTAGAACAAAATATGAATCTATATGAATGCCTCCGGCGGTGTACCGGGATGGGCAATGAATCAAGAGTGACATGTATGAAATAATATGCATGGTGGCTTTGACACAAATACGATGTCAACTACATGATCATGCGAGGCAATATGACAATGATGAAGCATGTCATAATAAACGGAATGGTGGAAAGTTGCATGGCAATATATCTCGGAATGGCTATGGAAATGCCATAATAGGTAGGTATGGTGGCTGTTTTGAGGAAGATATAAGGAGGTTTATGTGTGATAGAGCGTATCGTATTACGGGGTTTGGATGCACCGGCGAAGTTTGCACCAACTCTCAAGGTGAGAAAGGGCAATGCACGATACCGAAGAGGTTAGCAATGATGGAAGGTTGAGAGTGCGTATAATCCGTGGACTCAACATTAGTCATAAAGAACTCACATACTTATTGCAAAAATCTACAAGTCATCAAAAACCAAGCACTACGCGCATGCTCCTAGGGGGATAGATTGGTAGGAAAAGACCATCGCTCATCCCCGACCGCCACTCATAAGGATGACAATCAAAGAACACCCCATGTTTAAAATTTATTACACAATGTTTACCATACTTGCATGCTACGGGACTTGCAAACTTCAACACAAGTATTTCTCAAATTCACAACTACTCAACTAGCACAACTTTAATATTACCACCTTTATATCTCAAAACAACTATCAAGTATCAAACTTCTCTTAATTAGTATTCAATGCACTTTAAAGTTCTTATCTTGGATGCCTATCGTATTAGGACTAATTTTATAACCAAAGCAAATTACCATGCTGTTATAAAGGACTCTCAAAATAATATAAGTGAAGCATGAGAGCAATAATTTCTATAAAATAAAACCACCACCATGCTCTAAAAGATATAAGTGAAGCACTAGAGCAAAATTGTCTAACTCAAAAGATATAAGTGAAGCACATAGAGTATTCTAATAAATTCCGATTAATGTCTGTCTCTATCAAAAGGTGTGTACAGCAAGGATGATTGTGGTGAACTAAAAAGCAAAGACTCAAACCATACAAGACGCTCCAAGCAAAACACGTATGATGTTGTGAATAAAAATATAGCTGCAAGTAAAGTTACCGATGGACGAAGACAAAAGAGGGGATGCCTTCCGGGGCATCCCCAAGCTTAGGCTTTTTGATTGTCATTCTATTTTACCTTGGGGTGCCTTGGGCATCCCCAAGTTTAGGCTCTTGCCACTCCTTGTTCCATACTCCATCAAATCTTTACCCAAAACTTGAAAACTTCACAACACAAAACTTAATAGAATATCTCGTGAGCTCCGTTAGCGAAAGAAAACAAAACAGCACTTTAAGGTACTGTAATGAACTCATTATTTATTTATATTGGTGTTAAACCTACTGTATTCCAACTTCTCTATGGTTCATAAACTCCGTTACTAGCCATAGATGCATCAAAATAAGCAAACAACACACGAAAAACAGAATCTGTCAAAAACAGAACAGTCTGTAGTAATCTGTATCAAACTCATACTTCTGGAACTCCAAAAATTCTAAAATAAATTGCTGGACGTGAGGATTTTATCTATTAATCGTCTTCAAAAATAATCAACTAAATAGCACTCTCTAGCAAAAAGTTGTAGCTAATATCGTCAGCGCTAAAGTTTCTGTTTTTTACAACAAGATCAAAAAGACTTCACCCAAGTCTTCCCAAAGGTTCTACTTGGCACAAACACTAATTAAAACATAAAAACACATCTAAACAGAAGCTATATGGATTATTTATTCCTAAACAGAACCAAAAAGCAATAAACTAAAATAAAATTGGGTTGCCTCCCAACAAGCGCTATCGTTTAACGCCCCTAGCTAGGCATAAAGGCAAGGATAGATCTAGGTATTATCATCTTTGGCATGCAATCCATAAGTGGCTCTCATAATAGATTCATAATTTAATTTTATTTTCTTTCTAGGAAAGTGTTCCATGCCTTTCCTTAACGGAAATTGGAATCTAATATTCCCTTCTTTCATATCAATAATTGCACCAATCGTTCTAAGGAAAGGTCTACCAAGAATAATAGGACATGAAGGATTGCAATCTATATCAAGAATAATGAAATCTACGGGCACATAATTACTACTTGCAACAATAAGAACATCATTAATTCTTCCCATAGGTTTCTTAATGGTGGAATCCGCAAGGTGCAAGTTTAAAGAACAATCATCAAATTCACGAAAACCTAGCAAATCACACAAAGTTTTTGGAATCGTGGAAAGACTAGCACCCAAATCACACAAAGCATAGCATTCATGATCTTTAATTTTAATTTTAATAGTAGGTTCCCACTCATCATAAAGTTTTCTAGGGATAGAAACTTCCAATTCAAGCTTTTCTTCATAAGATTGCAGTAAAGCATCAACGATATGTTTAGTAAAAGCCTTATTTTGACTATAAGCATGCGGAGAATTTAGCATGGATTGCAACAAGGAAATACAATCTATTAAAGAACAAGTATCATAATTAAATTCCTTGAAATCCAAAATAGTGGGTTCATTGCTATCTAAAGTTTTGACCTCTTCCATCCCACTTTTACCAAAATTTGCATCAAGATCTAAAAACTCCGAATCATTGGGACGCCTTTTAACTAAAGTTGACTCATCTCCAGTCCCATCATTATCAAGATTCATATTGAAAAACAAAGATTTAATAGGGGACACATCAATTACTTTTAGATCTTCATCCTTATTATCTTGAAAATTAGAAGAACACGCTTTCACAAAGCAATCTTTTTTAGCACGCATCCTAGTGGTTCTTTCTTTTCACCCATCAATGGAAACTCTCATGGATTTGAGAGACTCATTGATATCATGCTTAGGTGGAATAGATCTAAGTTTCAAAGAATCAACATCAAGAGAAATTCTATCCACGTTCCTAGCCAACTCGTCAATCTTAGGCAGTTTTTCCTCAAGCAAAGCATTGAAATTCTTTTGAGAAATCATAAATTCTTTAACACTAGTCTCAAAATCAGAGAGCATCTTATTAAAATTTCCATAAGAGTTGTTGTGGGAATTACCATAATTATTAGAGGAATTACTAGGATACGGCCTAGGATTAAAATTTCCTCTATAAGCGTTGTTACCAAAATTGTTCCTACCAACAAAATTCACATCCAGAGATTCATTATTATTCTCAATCAAGGTAGACAAAGGCATATCATTGGGATCAGAAGAAACACTCTTATTAGCAAACAATTTCATAAGTTCATCCATCTTTCCACTCAAAATATTAATCTCTTCAATTGCATGCACCTTTTTACTAGTAGATCTTTCAGTGTGCCATTGAGAATAATTAACCATAATATCATCTAGGAGTTTAGTAGCTTCTCCTACGGTGATTTCCATAAAAGTGCCTTCCGCGGCCGAATCTAAAAGATCTCTAGAAGCAAAATTCAATCCAGCATAATTTTTTTGTATAATCATCCATAAATTCAAACCATGTGTAGGGCAATTACGTATCTTTAATTTCATCCTCTCCCAAGCTTGTGCAACATGTTCATGATCAAGTTGCTTAAAATTCATAATATCGTTTCTGAGAGAGATGATATTTGCGGGAGGAAAATACTTAGAGATAAAAGCATCTTTGCACTTATTCCAAGAATCAGTACTATTTTTAGGCAAAGATGAAAACCAAGCTCTAGCACGATCTCTAAGCGAAAACAGAAATAGCTTTAGTTTAACAATATCATTGTCCACATCTTTCTTCTTTTGCATATCACACAAATCAACAAAGTTATTTAGATGGGTAGCAGCATCTTCACTAGGAAGGCCGTCGAATTGATCTTTCATGACAAGATTCAGCAAAGCAGCATTAATTTCACAAGATTCAGCATCGGTAAGAGGAGTAATCGGAGTGCTAAGAAAAATATTGTTGTTGGTATTGGCAAAGTCACACAATTTAGTATTATCTTGAGCCGTCGTGACAAGCAAGCAATCCAACACACAAGCAAACAAGAAGCAAGCGAAAAAGAGGCGAACGGAAAAAGAGGGCGAATAAAATGGCAAGGGTGAAGTGGGGGAGAGTAAAACGAGAGGCAAATGACAAATAATGTAATGCGAGGGATAAGAGTTTATGATGGGTACTTGGTATGTCTTGACTTGTGCGTAGACTCCCCGGCAATGGCGCCAAAAATGGCTAGTTGCTGGGAGATGAAATCTTGACTTGACTTGGCGTAAGCCTTCCTGGCAACGGCGCCATAAATCCTTCTTGGTACCTCTTGAGCATGCGTTGGTTTTTCCCTTGAAGAGGAAAGGGTGATGCAGCAAAGTAGTGTAAGTATTTCCCTCAGTTTTTGAGAACCAAGGTATCAATCCAGTAGGAGGCCACACGCAAGTCCCTCGCACCTACACAAACAAATAAGAACCTTGCAACCAACGCGATAAAGGGGTTGTTAATGCCTTCACGGCCACTTGCAAAAGTGAGATCTGATAGAGATGATAAGATACTATTTTTGGTATTTTTATGATAAAGGTTGAAAGTAAAGATTGAAAAATAAACGGTGGCAGAAATAGCTCGTGGACGGGAGATTAATATGATGGAAAATAGACCCGGGGGCCATAGGTTTCAGTAGTGGCTTCTCTCAAGATAGCATAAGTATTACGGTGGGTGAACAAATTAATGTCGAGCAATTGATAGAAAAGTGCATAATTATGAGAATATCTAGGCATGATCATGTATATAGGCATCACGTCCGTGACAAGTAGACCGACTCCTGCCTGCATCTACTACTATTACTCCACACATCGACCTCTATCCAGCATGCATCTAGAGTATTAAGTTCATAAGAACAGAGTAACGCAATAGGTAAGATGACATGATGTAGAGGGATGAACTCAAGCAATATGATATAAACCCCATCTTTTTATCCTTGATGGCAACAATACGATAATTTTCATTTCCCCTACTGTCACTGGGATCGAGCAACGCAAGATTGAACCCAAAGCTAAGCACTTCTCCCATTGCAAGAAAGATCAATCTAGTAGGCCAAACCAAACTGATAATTCGAAGAGACTTGCAAAGATAACCAATCATACATAAAAGAATTCAGAGAAGATTCAAATATTGTTCATAGATAATCTTGATCATAAACCAACAATTCATTGGATCTCGACAAACACACCGCAAAAAGAGTTACATATAATAGATCTCCAAGAAGATCGAGGAGAACTTTGTATTGATATCCAAAGAGAGAGAAGAAGCCATCTAGCTAATAACTATGTACCCGAAGGTCTGTGGTAAACTACTCACACTATTGGGGAATGTAGTAATTTCAAAAAAATTCCTATGCACACGCAAGATCATGGTGATGCATAGCAACGAGAGGGGAGAGTGTGTCCACGTACCCTCGTAGATCGAAAGCGGAAGCGTTAGCACAACGCGGTTGATGTAGTCATACGTCTTCACGATCCGACCGATCCAAGTACCGAACGTACGGCACCTCCGAATTCAGCACACTGTAACGCCCTCGATGCGGCTATAGCTCCCACGTGTCGAGGCACGACTTAGAGGCATAACCGCATTGAAAGCAATGTCGCAAGTCAGGCAATCATTACAACATCCCATGTAATATATAATAAAAGGGGGAGATAACATAGTTGGCTTACACTCGCCACGTCACATCAGAGTACATAAATAACATCCATCATACAAATCACTCATGGCCCGACTACGGTGCCAAAATAGAAAAGACCCCCAACATGCGACAAGGCCCTGAATCGATAACCCCAACTAGGCACCACTACTGATCATCCGGAAAAGACACATAGTATCGCTGAGAGTCCTCGTCGAACTCCCACTTGAGCTCGTAATCGTCAACTGGAGCAGAAACACCTGGACCTGCATCTGGAGTTGTAGTATCTGTGAGCCACAGGGACTCAGCAATCTCACACCCACGCGATCAAGACTATTTAAGCTTATAGGACAGGTACGGCAATATAAGTGGAGCTGCAGCAAGCGACTAGCATATATGGTGGCTAACTTATACGCAAATGAGATCGAGAAGAGAAGGCGAAGCACGAGCGAGAAGCTAAAGGAACAACCTGCGCAAGCATAACTCCAACACCGTGTCCACTTCTCGGACTCCGCCGAGAAGGGGCCATCACGGTAACACACACGGTTGATTCATTTTAATTAAGTTAAGTTAAAGTTATCTACAACCGGACATTAACAAATTCCCATCTGCCCATAACCGCGGGCACGGCTTTCGAAAGATCAATCCCTGCAGGGGGGTCCCAACTTAGCCCATAACAAGCTCTCACGGTCAACGAAGGAATAGACCTCCACCCAAGACACACCGATCAGACTCGGTATCTTGGTACAACAAGATGATTCGACAGGTTAAAACAAGTCCAGCAACACCGCCCGAATGTGCCGACAAATCCCGATAGGAGCTGCACATATCTCTTTCTCAGGGCACGCTCGGATAGGTCAAGCTACGAGTAAAACCAACCCTCGAGTTTCCCCGAGGTGGCCCCGCAGGCT
>NC_041383.1:533292780-533295699 GCF_002162155.2 Triticum dicoccoides | reverse complement strand
GGCTTTCGAAAGATCAATCCCTGCAGGGGGGTCCCAACTTAGCCCATAACAAGCTCTCACGGTCAACGAAGGAATAGACCTCCACCCAAGACACACCGATCAGACTCGGTATCTCGGTACAACAAGATGATTCGACAGGTTAAAACAAGTCCAGCAACACCGCCCGAATGTGCCGACAAATCCCGATAGGAGCTGCACATATCTCTTTCTCAGGGCACGCTCGGATAGGTCAAGCTACGAGTAAAACCAAACCTCAAGTTTCCCCGAGGTGGCCCCGCAGGCTGCCTGGTTCGGACCAACACTCAGAGGAGCACTGGCCCGGGGGGGGTTAAAATAAGATGACCCTCGGGCTCCGGAAACCCAAGGGAAAAAGAGGCTAGGTGGCAAATGGTAAAACCAATGTTGGGCATTGCTGGAAAAGCTTTAATCAAGGCGAACTATCAAGGGGTTCCCATTATAGCCCAACCGCGTAAGGGATGCACAATCCGGGAACATAACACCGATATGACGGAAACTAGGGCGGCAAGAGTGGAACAAAACACTAGGCGAGAGGCCGAGCCTTCCACCCTTTACCAAGTATATAGATGCATTAAGATAACATAGCAATATAATGATATCCCAACAAATAAAATAAATGTTCCAACAAGGAACGGCTCCAATCTTCACCTGCAGCTAACAACGCTATAAGAAGGGCTGAGCAAAGCGGTAACATAGCCAATCAACGGTTTTCTAGGACAAAGGGGGGTTAGAGGTTCAACATGGCAATTGGGAGGCTGACAAGCAAATGGTAGGCATCGTAGCAGTGGCAAAGCAAAAGAGCGAGCAATCTAGCATAGCAAAGATAGTAGTGATTTCGAGGGTATGATCATCTTGCCTGCACAGTTGTCAGAGTTGACTGGATCCTCACAAGCAAACTCAACGGGCTCCTCGGTAGCGAACTCGTCTCCCGGCTCTACCCACAAGACAAACAAGCAACAAGGATACAATCAACCATGGGCAAGACCAAGCAATATGATGAAATGACGATATGCTATGCGGGATGCGATGCGGGATGCAAAATGCAAGATATGACAGGAAATGCATGAACCTGGCATCAACTTGGAAAACCAAGTGTGCCACTGGATAGAGGGGATGAAATCGATTGAAAACGATATAAAGATCATTGGAATCGGAGCTACGGTTTGGAAATGGCAAGCGTTTTAAGATATGACACCGGTATGCGATTTGCAGCAAGTAGGCATCTAAATGCAACGAAATGAACATGCTACAACCACCAAACATGAAAACAAAATACATGGCAGTGATGTACACAAGATGGTTATCAAAACACTAGCACTGAGACATAGGCAAATTCATCCATTAAGAGGTTCAAACAAGCATGGCTAAAACGCAAATGCAAAACAGATTCCAGACTTAGTGAAATTAACACTAGTCTGAAATTTCAGATCACGATGCTCTCTTCGGAGCAGCAAAACAACATGATAGAAAACCTGAACATGACAAGTAAGAACATGGCATGGAGCTACTCAACAAGCTTAACAAAACACCCAAAGTGACCTGGGGCCAAAAGGGTTCACAAAATACTCTACCGAGCTCACGAACATAGCTCGAACACAATCAGTTTTCAGACTTAGTGAAAACTGAGACATGCTGAAATATAACTCACGAAGGCATGTAAACGAGCTCGATGCACTCACTACGGTGCAAGTCATGGCAAGGAAAGCATATAACCAGCAAGAAGGCACAATGTGCTAGCTACACATGGCAAGAACGAAGGCATAGCATGAATGGAACACTAACGGTAGCATCGGCAAAATCGCAAACAAGTTGACGATCTGCCCAGATTAACAACGAAGCAAAAGTTGAGCTCGATTGAGTCAACCTAGATCACTCCACATATGCCAACAAAGACATGGATGGATAGAGCATAACATAAATATCAAAACTCCCTTACTGATCATCCTCAAAAGAGGCACGGATCACTAGGAAACAAGCTGGACATATAGCATCATGAACTAAAATATCCCAGACTTAGTGAAAATCACTAAGTCCCTGAAATCTGCAATCTCAGGTACCTCTCTTCGCAAGCTTGCACAAGACAACACACACATCCTAAAAATGCATGGGTGGCACCTCTGGAAAGAAGACAAAAAGCTTAACAATTCATCCCAAAGGGGCACAGGCATATCATGCACGAATTAAACATGGCAAAAAAGACAAAAGTGCATGATGAACTAACGGATCTGCGATTTAACTCACGAAGCCTCCTTCTAACAGCATTTTGGGTATCAAGATGACCTCAAATGCAATTGATGCAATGGAATGAAATGATTTGCATGTAGAGACGAAGAGTTTGATATATCATACGCCCAAAACGGAGCTACGGTTGCGGAGATACAAGCAGTCAAAGGTAGCACGAAAATTAGGGTTTCAGGAGTGAAAAGTCAACCTAGTGGATCTAGATCTGGCTCACGGATCCCGAGGCGGCGGCGGTACTGTAGCTCGAGCCCGCCGGAGATGGCCGCGGCGGTGGCCGGAGAAAGGGGGAGCTCGCCGGGCCTTGGCCGGAGAGGAGGGGCGCCGGCCCGGACGACGAGGAGGCGCGGCGAAGGGCGGCGGGGCCGGCTCGGGCGCCGTGGCGCGGACGCCGGGGCGGAGCGGCGCGGCTCGCCGGAGGCGCGGTCGCCGGAGACGGCGGCGCGGCGGCCGGAGGCGGGGAAGGCGGCGGATCCGGGCGGGAGGCGAGCCCCGGGCGGCGGCGGAGCTCACCGGGCCGCGGGGGCCGGATGCGGGCTCCCGGGCCGCGGTGGGAGGCGGCGGCGGCGGGGGTGACGTGGCGGCCCCCGAGTGGGCGGGCTGCGGCGGCGGACGCTGTCCGGCCGGGGGCGGACACGTCCGTCGGTGGAGATCTTTTTTTTA